>NC_143025.1:81070000-81370000 GCF_057628025.1 Oncorhynchus mykiss | reverse complement strand
ATAGAAGTGTTCACTGCAACACCACAGAAAATGTGTGTGGACATGTTTAACTATAGTTAACGAACAACAATTTGACCAACTGGGGGAATTTTGTTAGTCCCCACGAAATCCTATTTCTAGAGGGTTTAGGGTTAAGGTTAGAATTTGTGTTAGGGTTAGAATTAGGTTACAGGTTGGTTAGTTAGGGTTATGAGCTATGGTTAGTTTTAGGGTTAGGAGCTAGGGTTAGGTTTAGGGTTAAGGTTAGGTTTTTGGGTTATGGTTAGGGTTAAGCTTAGGGTAAGGGTATGGGTTAGGGTTAGGCTTAGGCTTAGGTTTAGGGTTAGGGGTTAGGGGTTAGGGAAAATAGGATTTTGAATGGGACTGAATTGTGTGTCCCCACAAGGTTAGCTGTACAAGAGCGTGTGTGTGTGCGTGTGTGTGTGCGTGTGCGTGTGAAACCCAGAGGAGGATTCCAGCCAGCCAGTGGAGTAGACCTATTAGTAAAGTTATAGCTAAGATCAATGGTTTCGGGCACTGGGCCATGTTATGGTTCCAGTCAGAGCTGTTAGTGGAAAATAAAGATGAAAAACCTAAACATTTGGCTTATATTGTCATATTCTTCCTCGTCATCCTGATCCTTCTCCAATAAACACCTAAGAACCTTGGCTATTGCATGGCTCTCAGTATGAATTAAGCAACTAAATTGCCTCCATAAATGTTAATCTTTTGCGTGGCGGAGGTGGCACCCTTCATCATTATTCACGGTCTCTGGAACACATTTGTATGAAAATAAACAGTATCATTTTTAATGCAGAACATTTGGACTTGATGATTTCATATTCTTAACCCAATTTACAGAATTCATATCAATTCATTTTAATCAGGTTTTTGCTTCGGCAGACCCTATTCAGACCCTGGACATTTGTCTATAAAACTCATGAATGCAACTGTTTGTCAAATTGTTTGGTGTTCTACTTGTAGCCCTGGTTGTCCTGAAAATAAAATGGTAAAACACTTCATTGTGAGGCTAAATATAAGGGTTGGACGTGCAGATAAATAAAAGTCAGATAAATGAAAGCTGATCTTTGCTGGGGTCTTGGGACTGATAGAGTTAACACTTGTAGCCAATACATTTACCAAGTGTGTCAAACTGAGTGTACGTTCTCTGCTTTACACTCAGTTTGTAATTGTATAACATACTTTTTGCAAAACTGTAAACACAACTCATTGCTTACACTCAGTTGGCAATTTAATAACACACTTCTAGCAAAACTGTAAACATTGGTGTCAACATTGCTACACTGTTTGGCCAATTGCCTTTCCACATTGAAACATGTGAAAACACTTAGATAATGAGTTCACTTACAAATCAGAGCTTGAGCACTATAAATAGGCCACAGGTAAACATTTGGTTTGGACAACAATGGAGGCCATTATTGGACAGAAAGTAAGAGGCGTGAGAACTAGAGGAGGACGGGTGGGAGGAAGAGGAGGAGGAGGACGAGGACGAGGACAAGGAGGTGAAGAAGTAAGAGGAGGAGAAGGAGAAGGAAGAGGTGAACTAGGACAGGGGAGAAGGAGAGGACGGGGAAGAGGAAGGGGAGTCAGGAACACAATAACTGATGAAATCAAAGCTACTATGGTTGATCATGTTGTCACCCATGGGATGAGCATGAGGGAGGCTGGGCAACCAAATCTGAGCCGCTATGCTGTTGCAGGTATCATTAGGACATTTCTAAATGAGAACCGGTAAGTAACTGTAAGGGCTGTAGTCTTACTGGTACAGTAATATGTACTGTACTTTCATAATGAGAAGGATCTATCACTAAAACCATTCAAATGTTTTTACAGAACTGCAAGAAAACCAGCATCTGGTGGAAGAGGTTGACTGTTCACCCCAGAGCAGGAGACTCACATTGTAAATTGTGTAACTGAAAATAACTGCAGAGAACTGCAGGACCACATAATGGCAGATAACACCATATTCCAAATGGCGTCTACTGAAACACAATAGAATTAGAATGAAGCAGCTGAACAGAGTCCCTTTCGAAAGAAACTCAGACCATGTAAAACAACTGAGATATGAATATGTGCAGGTCAGCCATACTGTCCGAAAGGGGGCAGCATTTTCACTTTTGGATGAATAGCGTGCCCAGAGTGAACTGCCTCCTACTCCGTCCCAGATGCTAATATATGCATATTATTATTAGTATTGGGTAGAAACCACTCTGGAGTTTCTAAAACTGTTTGAATGATGTCTGTGAGTATTACAGAACTCATATAGCAGGCAAAAACCTGAGAAAAATCCAACCAGGAAGTGGGAAATCTGAGGTTTGAAGATTTTCAAAGCTTGGCCTACTGAGTGTCTATGGAGTCAAGTTGCACTTCCTACAGCTTCCACTAGATGTCAACCGTCTTTAGAAACTTATTTGAGGATTCTACTATTAAGGCAGGGGCTCATGAGACCTGTTTGAGTCAGTGGTTTGCCAGAATGTCTTGGTCTCATGACGCGCGGTCACGAGAGAGTTAGCACTCATTCCAGTACTTTTCTTCAGACATTGGAATTCTCCGGTTGGAACCTTATTGATGATTTATGTTAAAAACATCCTAAAGATTGATTCCATACATCGTTTGACTTGTTTCGATGACCTGTAACGGAACTTTTCTAGTCTTTGTCTGGACGAAGTGCTCGCGCCTCATGAAGATGGATTGCTGGGCGGAACATGTTAACAACAAGTAGCTATTTGGACATAAATTATGGACTTTATGGAACAAATCATTCATCTATTGTCGAACTGGGATTCCTGGGAGTGCTTTCTGATGAAGATCATCAAAGGTAAGTGAATATTTATAGCGTTATTTCTAACTTCTGTTGACTCCAACATGGCAGACATTTCTTTGTCTGGATTGGGCTCTGAGCGCCGTTCTCAGATTATGCTTTTTCCATAAAGGTTTTTTGAAATCTGACACAGCGGTTGCATTAAGGAGAAGTCTATCTTTAAAGTTAAGTAAAATATACTACTAACGGTCAGTTAGTGGTTTTACTATTTGATGGTTTTGTTAAGCTGTAAGAGTTTTGTGCTATACGGGAAGCCACGCTGCAACCTCTTCCGTCTACCCCCTCCTTTTTCGAACATTCTGTCAAAAATCGCGCAACATTTCAGCGTCCTGCTACTCATGCCAGGAATATAGTATATGCATATGATTAGTATGTGTGGATAGAAAACACTCTGAAGTTTCTAAAACTGGTTAAATCACGGCTGTGACTATAACAGAGCGTGTGTTTCATCGAAAAGCGCAAGAAAAACTGGTCACTGAAAACCGAAAAAAATATAAATGCGCCACTTGCATGTATTGTTTAAGGGACACCAAATTAAATGGGGCCGAGATTGCAATTCCTACAGCTTCCACACGATGTCGCCAGTCTTGTCATTTTCCTGGGAGTTATTTCTTGGTCAAACAAAGGAGAGAGATTCCATTCCATCCGGTCTCCGACAGGACGTCTTGGAAGAGAGATTTCCCAAACATGATTTGAAGATGTGGAGCTATTGAATACACATCGCCCGTGTACAATTTGATAGATTATTAACGTTTACTAATACCTAAAGTTGGATTACAAAAGTATTTTGAAGTGTTTTGTGAAAGTTTATCGTCGACTTTTTTAATTTAAAAAAATGACGCTGCGTTTTGAAACAGTGTTTTTTTCTGAATCACACAGTTTCCATAGGTGGATATTTTGGGTAAATATTGACCGATTTAATCGAAAAAAAGACCCAATAGTGATGTTTATGGGGCATATAGGAGTGCCAACAAAGAAGCTCGTCAAAGGTAATGAATGTTTTATATTTTATTTCTGCTATTTGTGTAGCGCCGGCTACGCTAATTATTTTGTTTACGTCGCCTTCAGGTTTTTCGGGGTGTTGCATGCTATCAGATAATAGCTTCTCATGCTTTCGCCGAAAAGCATTTTAAAAATCTGACTTGTTGGCTAGATTCACAACGAGTGTAGCTTTAATTCAATACCCTGCATGTGTGTTTTAATGAACGTTTGAGTTTTAACGAGTACATTTAGCATTTAGCGTAGCGCATTTGCATTTCCAGGTGTCTGGATGAGACATCTGCGTCTCAGGTAGGAGCAAGAAGTTTTTAAGAGAAAAAAGGGAGACATTCACTAACTTTTTGGTTGCCACTGTATGTTTTTTGTAGCCCTTGTCATTTTTATCTATGGCTCAATTTCATCATGTATGTACTGCATGTAATAATTTTGGGGGTATTGCTTGGATGTTAGAAACATTTTATCTTCTAGCGTTTGTTGCTGTAAGGTCAGTAGCCTTGTGGCGCTGTGGAAGATGGCTGCTCATTGTTACTCAGGGAGGTTTAGTGAATGCATTGCACTGCATTTCTAGCTATGTATCCGACTTAAAGGAGTAGTTTTAAGCTGTGTATGTGTGTGTGAATGGTCTTGCACTGGGTAAGGAATTGGGTGAGTGTTAGATAGGAATGAGAATGTGTTAGATAGGATTTAGGTCCAAATGTTTTTCCACATGTGTTTGTGATGGATTATGTATATGTGACTGATTTGTTTTTGTATGAAATTATTATTTTTGATACCAAAAGTAAAAACGAAAATACAAAAGAGATATTTTGAGAAGATGTTCAATAAATTCTGAGCGAAGCTGTCCACGAACCAGACATCTCATTTCCAGTCTCAACATGTCTCCTGTTTTACAGGATGCTATTATCCGTTCGGTGTTCCTAAGCCGGGACCTGTTACAATACTGGTAGGTACATAATCCAAGTATTCAAGCACATTTGTAGGTTCTGTACACTCTGCATTGTGTAAATAGGGTGGTTTTGTTGCTTTTCTGAAGCATAAGATTATTAGTGAAATCACAACAATGATAGACCATACCATCACTAGCAACAACCTTTACACGGCCCATACTGAACCCATCCATGCATATAAATGCATTGATGTGTTCTGTGAGGCAGGGACATTAGCAATGAACATGAAAGTAGCATGATAGGGACCATGCTGTAACTTGAGCAATTACATTCTACATGAGTTTTCAGTCTGGTACTGGACTGCTTTGATAGTGGCTTTGATCGCTGGTATCAAACACGACTTAAAATAGTAACCTCACATTAAATTCAGAGAAATACCACAGTACTCAAATGAAAAGTTTAAAGTATTGTTGCGTGGCCTTTATAGTGTAGGCCGTCATTGTAAATAAGAATTTGTTCTTAAAACTGACTTGCCTAGTTAAATAAAGCTTAAATTAAAAATTAAAAAATGTATTTACTACAATGAAAAGATGCTCCGTTTTATGAAGGACATACCTAGATTAAACCTACAGTCATGGTTGTTTAATTATTATACTTGCTCAGGAGGAACCCATGACGCAATGCATCATTGAAGACAAATTGGGGAACAACTCAAGGCCAGTAAAGTAAGGAGGTTGGAGGTTGTTTGCCATGTTGACCAGAGTATAGACTGTCAGAATTAGAGATGTGACAGCCATACAGTGATGAAGCACAAGGTGCCAGCTATCGTCCAATCAACAGGAAAAAAAAAACCTCAAAGCTAGAGGATGCAATAAAACGCTGACTCAGACAAAATACAGCCTTTAGAACACAGAGAGGGACTACGGTCAACACTCACACACTCAGTGTGGAAGCTCAGGGGAGTCAGAGGTGGAACTCAATAAAAAGCTGACTCAGCCTTTAGAACACAGAGAGGGACTAGGGTCAACACTCACACACACAGTGTGGAAGCTCAGGGGAGTCAGAGGTGGAACTCAATAAAACGAGACAGCACTAGACCGTTTTGCAGTACTCAAATAAAAGTTGTTCTTTAATAAAGGTTCGGGGGAACGGGGAGGGGAGAAATACAACTGAAAGGCCTCTCAAGTAACAGGTGGGTCACGCTGTCTGGCGTGACGGCTCCTCGGACCGCCTGTGTTAATGAACAAGAAAAGAGAAAGCGATGAGTCTCGGGTTTCAATGCCTGCTCCCAACTTGTGGCGTGCTGCCTGGGAATGGGTCCTCTTTTCCGGTTCTAGGCGTACCCTCTGCCTGTCTGCCCGAGTGACTGCGCCTCTACTAGGCACAGGTTGGACCAATACCAGGTGCCAATTGGTTGGAGCACCTGGACTGGGTAGTATTAGTGTTGAATCACCAGCCCCAGTTGGTGCCTGTAGAGCTGTCCGTGGTGCTGACTCACCTTGGCCTCTCTAGCCCTCTGGAGCTGACCAAGGTCCTGTTCCTTCCTTTGTAGCTCTCTGCTGGCCCCCGGGTTGCCACAACACACACACATAACGGAATCACAAAACTAAGTAACATTTATTGGGCTCCCCTTCATGTGTTTATGATTAACAATGTCAAGGTAACAAATGTATTCTAAACTATTTGTAGGTTATGTTTATTGGTTTTTAAATAGCTATAAGACTACTAAATAGTTAATGAAATGCTTACCCGGACTATATGCACTGACTCTATTAACACTCACAAGACTACATACAGTGATTTCAGAAAGTATTCAGACACCTCGACGTTTTCTATTTTTTATTCAAAGAAAATGTTTTACCTTCGCCCCAGTCTAAAGTCCTGAACGCTCTGGAGCAGATTCTCATCAAGGATCTCTCTGTACTTTGCTCCGTTCATTTTTGCCTTGATCCTGACTAGTCTCCCAGTCCCTACTGCTGAAAAACATCCCCACATCATGATGCTGCCTCCACATAGATTCACCGTAGGGATGGTGTCAGGCTTCCTCCAGATGTGATGCTTGGCATTCAGGCTAAAGAGTTCAATCTTGGTTTTATCAGACCAGAGAATCTTGTTTCTCATGGTCTTAGAGTCTTTAGGTGCCTTTTGGCAAACTCCAAGCGGGCTGTCATGTGCCTTTTACTGAGGAGTGGCTTCCGTCTGGCCACTCTACCATGAAGGCCTGATTGGTGGAGTTCTGCAGAGATGGTTGTCCTTCTGGAAGGTTCTCCCATCTCTACAGAGAACTCTAGAGCTCTGTCAGAGTGACCATCTGTTCTTGGTCAATTCCCTGACCAAGCGCCCTTCTCCCACAAATGTTCAGTTTGGCCAGGCAGCCAGCTCTAGGAAGAGTCTTGGTCGTTCCAAACTTGTTCTTGGGGACTAAACTTTCCAAACTTGTTCTCGGGGACCTTCAATGCTGCAGAATTTTTGATGGTACCCTTCCTCAGATCTGTGGCTCCACACAATCCTGTCTCTGAGCTCTACGAAAAATTCCTTTGACCGCATGGCTTGGTTTTTGCTCTGACATGCACTGTCAACTGAATACTTTCTAAAAGGCTCTATATACACACTCATTCACACACACTGTACTGACACTGTCACACAAAACCTTCACTCATTCATACACACTGTACTGACACTGTCACACAAAACCCTCACTCATTCACACACACTGTACTGACACTGTCACACAAAACCCTCACTCATTCACACACACTGTACTGACACTGTCACACAAAACCCTCACTCATTCACACACACTGTACTGACACTGTCACACAAAACCCTCACTCATTCATACACACTGTACTGACACTGTCACACAAAACCCTCACTCATTCATACACACTGTACTGACACTGTCACACAAAACCCTCACTCATTCATACACACTGTACTGACACTGTCACACAAAACCCTCACTCATTCATACACACTGTACTGACACTGTCACACAAAACCCTCACTCATTCATACACACTGTACTGACACTGTCACACAAAACCCTCACTCATTCACACACACTGTACTGACACTGTCACACAAAACCCTCACTCATTCATACACACTGTACTGACACTGTCACACAAAACCCTCACTCATTCACACACTGTACTGACACTGTCACACAAAACCCTCACTCATTCACACACACTGTACTGACACTGTCACACAAAACCCTCACTCATTCACACACACTGTACTGACACTGTCACACAAAACCCTCACTCATTCACACACACTGTACTGACACTGTCACACAAAACCCTCACTCATTCATACACACTGTACTGACACTGTCACACAAAACCCTCACTCATTCACACACACTGTACTGACACTGTCACACAAAACCCTCACTCATTCACACACACTGTACTGACACTGTCACACAAAACCTTCACTCATTCATACACACTGTACTGACACTGTCACACAAAACCCTCACTCATTCACACACACTGTACTGACACTGTCACACAAAACCCTCACTCATTCACACACACTGTACTGACACTGTCACACAAAACCTTCACTCATTCATACACACTGTACTGACACTGTCACACAAAACCCTCACTCATTCACACACACTGTACTGACACTGTCACACAAAACCCTCACTCATTCACACACACTGTACTGACACTGTCACACAAAACCCTCACTCATTCACACACACTATACTGACACTGTCACACAAAACCCACACATATTCACACACACTATACTGAGTCACACAAAACCCTCACACATTCACACACACACTATACTGACACTGTCACACAAAGCCCACACATTGTCGTACACACTAAACTGACACTCTCACACAAAACCCACACACATTTGCAAACACTACATACACACACACACAACACACGCATACTGACATAACATAAACACACACACACACTTTGACACATATGCTGCATCTCTGGTCCTTATTGTACTCTTCTTATCATCTGTCCTGCAAAATTGTCTAAAAACCTGTTTTCGCTTTGTCATTATAGGGCATTGTGTGTAAATTGATAAGGAAAAAAATTAATTTAATCCATTTATAATAAGGCTGTAACTTAACAAAATTTGGAAAAAGTCAAAGTGTCTGAATACTTTCAGAATGCACTGTATATAGCTACTACCCCTGCACAGTGATCTGGTACTTCCTGTATATAGCTACTACCCCAGCAACGTGATCTGGTACTTCCTGTATGTAGCTATTACCCCTGCACAGTGATCTGGTACTCTCTGTATATAGCTATTACCCCTGCACAGTGATCTGGTACTCTCTGTATATAGCTATAACCCCTGCACAGTGATCTGGTTCTTCCTGTATGTAGCTACTACCCCATGCACAGTGATCTGGTACTCCCTGTACATAGCTACTACCCCTGCACAGTGATCTGGTTCTTCCTGTATGTAGCTATTACCCCTGCACAGTGATCTGGTACTCTCTGTATATAGCTACTACCCCTGCACAGTGATCTGGTACTTCCTGTATGTAGCTACTACCCCTGCACAGTGATCTGCTACTCCCTGTATGTAGCTATTACCCCTGCACATTGATCTGGTACTGGTACTCTCTGTATATAGCTATTACCCCTGCACATTGATCTGCTACTCCCTGTATGTAGCTATTACCCCTGCACATTGATCTGGTACTGGTACTCTCTGTATATAGCTATTACCCCTGCACATTGATCTGGTACTCCCTGTAAATAGCTATTACACCTGCACAGTGATCTGGTACTCCCTGTATGTAGTTATTAACCCTGCACATTGATCTGGTAATCCCTGTATATAGTTATTAACCCTGCACATTGATCTGGTACTGGTACTCCCTGTATATAGTTATTAACCCTGCACATTGATCTGGTAATCCCTGTATATAGTTATTAACCCTGCACATTGATCTGGTACTGGTACTCCCTGTATATAGTTATTAACCCTGCACATTGATCTGGTAATCCCTGTATATAGTTATTAACCCTGCACATTGATCTGGTACTCCCTGTATATAGTTATTAACCCTGCACATTGATCTGGTAATCCCTGTATATAGTTATTAACCCTGCACATTGATCTGGTACTCCCTGTATATAGTTATTAACCCTGCACATTGATCTGGTACTCCCTGTATATAGTTATTAACCCTGCACATTGATCTGGTAATCCCTGTATATAGTTATTAACCCTGCACATTGATCTGGTACTCCCTGTATATAGTTATTAACCCTGCACATTGATCTGGTAATCCCTGTATATAGTTATTAACCCTGCACATTGATCTGGTAATCCCTGTATATAGTTATTAACCCTGCACATTGATCTGGTACTCCCTGTATATAGTTATTAACCCTGCACATTGATCTGGTAATCCCTGTATATTGTTATTAACCCTGCACATTGATCTGGTACTCCCCGTTTAATTTTTTTAACTCTTCATTGTTGGGAAGGGCTCGTAAGCAATTATTTCACAGTAAGGTCTACACCCGTTGCATTTGGGTCATGTGACACATAACATGTGTTTTTATTTGATTTAGTTTTCTATTCTAAACGATCGACAGATGATTGGTATTTCATTTAAAGAAAATGTGGTGGATCTTCTCAAGATTTCATATTAGAGACATCATGTAGAGGATCTGAGGCAGACAGGCAGCGAGTGATTCACTAAACTAAACTGGCTGATACATATGATGAGCAACATAATATCTATCTGAAAGCGTGTGTAATCACTGTCCCTGAAAATGTGTTTATGAGTAATGATATAGTGTAAACAAGAAGGATGACTAAGCCAGTAATACCAAAACATGTTATCACTTCAGAAGAATAATACCAAGACCTTACAATCTTAGAAAAAAGGGTTCCAGAAGGGTTCTTTAACTGTCACCATAGGAGAACCCTTTTTGGTTCCATGTAGAACCATTTTGTGTTCCATGTAGAACCTTCTGTGAAAAGGTTCTTCATGGAACCCAAAAGGGTTCTACATGGAAGCTAAATGGTTCTATTTAGAACCAAAAAGGGTTCTTTAAAGGGTTTTCCTATGGTTGAAGAACCAATTTAGGTTCTAGATAGCACCTTTTCTTCTAAGAGTGTATTAAATTACGTGAATCTTGTTCTAACGCCTAATTTTAATAATTGCATGCATCTTTTTATTCTATAAACACAGTCACCTTACACAAAGTTGTCATGTGGGGAAATGTGTGAGTGGTGTAATGACTTCTTACAACTTAGCCTACTCCCTATCAATCAGAGATTACAAAACAACAATCCAATCGTTTATTAAAGAATATAATTTTGGCCGCAATTGTCTGCCTATTGTAGACATTATTTGAATGTCATTTTCAATGTTTTCTCAATGCTTTTAGGGGGAATGCATCTCGCAGACTGGGACTAGTTAAATGTCTTGATGAATCGCTATTCAACATCATCAACCATCGTGTTGCTGCATTTGTTGGTGTCCAATTCTGTTATATTGTTGTTCATTGCTATTGACTGTGAAACTAGTAATTTTATTATTTTCAATATCCGCTATCCAAAGCAATTTACGGGGCACGTGTGGTGCAAGTTTCTGTGATGTTAGCATTTGGTACTGTAGTTTTCTTTGTGACAGATGTCTGCCGAGGTGGTTAAGGGGTTAGAAGATTACACCTCTGGAATTCCCTATTCAAACACACTTTATTCCATCATTATAATTGAATAGCAGAATAGTTTATGTTATTCCTGAGATAACAAACCTACTCTATAAACAATCTGGAAACCAAAGCCTGTTATCTGAATTACAGGCTTTGTAAATGTGGGCATCTTGTTGATTACTTTTTGAGGGTATAATCGCAACAGGAGGCCCTGTTAGAAAATAAGAGCACACTAGAACATGTGACAGCTGCTATCTTTATGATACCAATGTCATACTATGTCCCTCTTCTCCCATATGCTAAACTCAGCAAAAAAATAAACGTCCTCTCAATGTGAACTGCGTGTAAATATTTGTATGAACATAACAAGATTCTATAACTGAGACATAAACTGAACAAGTTCCACAGACATGTGACTAAGAGAAATGGAATAATGTGTCCCTGAACAAAGGGGGGAATCAAAATCAAAAGTAACAGTCAGTATCTGGTGTGGCCACCAGCCGCATTAAGTACTGCAGTGCATCTCCTCCTCATGGACTGTGCCAGATTTGCCAATTCTTGCTGTGAGATGTTACCCCACTCTTCCACCAAGGCACCTGCAAGTTCCCAGACATTTCTGGGGGGAATGGCCCTAGCCCTCACCCTCTGATCGAACAGGTCCCAGACGCGCTCAATGGGATTGAGATCCGGGCTCTTCGCTGGCCATGGAAAAACACTGACATTCTAATCTTGCAGGAAGTCATGCACAGAACGAGCAGTATGACTGGTGGCATTGTCATGCTGGAGGGTCATGTCAGGATGAGCCTGCAGGAAGGGTACCACATGAGGGAGGAGAATGTCTTCCCCGTAACGCACAGTGTTGAGATTGCCTGCAATGACAACAAGCTCAGTCCGATGACGCTGTGACACACCACCCCAGACCATGACGGACCGTCCACCTCCAAATCAATCCCGCTCCAGAGTACAGGCCTCGGTGTAACGCTCATTCCTTCGACGATAAACGTGAATCCGACTATCACCCCTGGTGAGACAAAACCGTGACTCGTCAGTGAAGAGCACTTTTTGCCAGTCCTGTCTGGTCCAGCGACGGTGGGTTTGTGCCCATAGGCAACGCTGTTGCCGGAGATGTCTGGTGAGGACCTGCCTTACAACAGTCCTACAAGCCCTCAGTCCAGCCTCTCTCAGCCTATTGCAGACAGTCTGAGCACTGATGTAGGGATTGTGCGTTCCTGGTGTACCTTGGGAAGTTGTTGTTGCCATCCTGTACCTGTCCCGCAGGTGTGATGTTCAGATCTACCGTTCCTGTGCAGGTGTTGTTACACGTGGTTTGCCAAGTTAAGTTATTTGGATTTTTACGACTTATCTTTGTGAGACAGGGTCCTGAAAAAGTTGAGTTCAACTGAGTTCAAAAATGTCATAGCAGACACTACAGTGACAGAGCATCAAATGAACTTTGGGGGACATCCCAAATGGCACCCTTTTCCATATATTGTGCACTACTTTTTATCAGAGCCCTGGTCAAAAGTAGTGCACTTTATAGAGAAAAGGGTGTCATTTGGCAGGCACACCTTCACACCTGTTCTATGTATAATCCCAATGATTGGAGAACCAGAGGATACCTGTCATGTACTGTCATGTTGTCTTGTCTCTGTCCTTTCCCTTCACCCTGTCTCCCTCTGCTGGTCGTGTTAGGTTACCTTTTCTCCCCCGCTTTCCCCCAGCTGTCCCTTGTCTCCTCTAACTACCCATTCACTCCGTTCCCCACCTGTTCCCTTTTTTCCCTCTGATTAGGTCCCAATATCTCTCTCTGTTTCTGCTCCTGTCCTTGTCGGATTCTTGTTTGTTTGTGTCATTCATGCCTGAACCAGACTGTCGTCATGTTTGCTGTAACCTTGTCCTGTCCTGTCGGAATCTGCCGGTCCATCTGAGCCTACCTATGTTTGGTAATTAAAGAAGCTCTGTTTAAGTTGATTCGCTTTTGGGTCCTCATTCACGCACCGTAACAGAAGAATCCGACCAAGAATGGACCCAGCGACTTCGGATCCTCTCCACTCAGCCGTCGAGATCCAGGGAGCGATGCTAGGCAGACACAAGCAGGAATTGTCTGCTGCTCGACATGCCGTTGAGACCCTGGCCACCCAAGTCTCCAACCTCACAGAACAGGTTCACCATCTCCGCCTCGATCCACCGGCCACTTCCAGGGCTTTCGAATCTCCGGAGCCCAGAATCAATAACCCGCCGTGTTACTCTGGGGAGCCCACTGAATGCCGCTCGTTCCTCACCCAGTGTGATATTGTGTTTTCTCTCCAGCCCAACACTTACTCCAGGAGCACTGCTCGTGTCGCCTACGTCATATCTCTCCTTATTGGACGGGCTCGTGAGTGGGGCACGGCAATCTGGGAGGCAAGGGCTGAGTGTACTAACCAGTATCAAGACTTTAAGGAGGAGATGATACGGGTTTTTGATCGATCTGTTTTTGGGGAGGAGGCTTCCAGGGCCCTGTCTTCCCTATGTCAAGGCAATCGATCCATAACAGACTACTCTATTGAGTTTCGCACTCTTGCTGTCTCCAGTGGCTGGAACGAGCCGGCCTTGCTCGCTCGTCTTCTGGAGGGTTTCCGCGCAGAGGTAAAGGATGAGATTCTCTCCCGGGAGGTTCCTTCCAGCGTGGATTCCTTGATTGAACTCGCTATTCGCATTGAGCGACGGGTTGATCTTCGTCACCGAGCTCGTGGAAAGGAGCTCGCGCTCTCCGTCGCCTCCCTCTCCGCATCACTACCATCTTCCTCTGCCGGCTCGGGTGCTGAGCCCATGCAGCTGGGAGGTATCCGCATCTCGACTGAGGAGAGGGAACGGAGAATCACCAACCGCCTCTGTCTCTATTGCGGTTCCGCTGGTCATTTTGTCACTTCATGTCCAGTAAAAGGCCAGAGCTCGTCAGTAAGCGGAGGGCTACTGGTGAGCGCTACTACTCCTGTCTCTCCTTCAAGATCCTGCACTACCTTGTCGGTATCTACGCTGGACCGGTCTACGCTGGACCGGTTCGTCAGCTTCCTGCAGTGCCTTAATAGACTCTGGGGCGGAGGGCTGTTTTATGGACGAGACCTGGGCTCGGGAACATGACATTCCTCTCAGACAGTTAAAGGAGCCCACGGCCTTGTTCGCCCTGGATGGTAGTCCTCTCCCCAGGATTCAGCGTGAGACGCTACCTTTAACCCTCACTGTTTCTGGTAATCATAGTGAAACCATTTCTTTTTTAATTTTTCGTTCACCTTTTACACCTGTTGTTTTGGGCCATCCCTGGCTAGTTTGTCATAATCCTTCCATTAATTGGTCTAGTAATTCTATCCTCTCCTGGAACGTCTCTTGTCATGTGAAATGTTTAATGTCTGCTATCCCTCCTGTTTCCTCTGTCTCTTCTTCACAGGAGGAGCCTGGTGATTTGACAGGGGTGCCGGAGGAATATCACGATCTGCGCACGGTGTTCAGTCGGTCCAGGGCCACCTCTCTTCCTCCACACCGGTCGTATGATTGTAGTATTGATCTCCTTCCGGGAACCACCCCCCCCCCCCGGGGTAGACTATACTCTCTGTCGGCTCCCGAACGTAAGGCTCTCGAAGATTATTTGTCTGTAGCTCTTGACGCCGGTACCATAGTCCCCTCCTCCTCTCCCGCCGGAGCGGGGTTTTTTTTTGTCAAGAAGAAGGACGGGTCTCTGCGCCCCTGCATAGATTATCGAGGGCTGAATGACATAACAGTGAAGAATCGTTATCCGCTTCCTCTTATGTCTTCAGCCTTCGAGATCCTGCAGGGAGCCAGGTTTTTCACTAAGTTGGACCTTCGTAACGCTTACCATCTCGTGCGCATCAGGGAGGGGGACGAGTGGAAGACGGCGTTTAACACTCCGTTAGGGCACTTTGAATACCGGGTTCTTCCTTTCGGCCTCGCTAACGCTCCAGCTGTCTTTCAGGCATTAGTCAATGATGTCCTGAGAGACATGCTGAACATCTTTGTTTTCGTTTACCTTGACGATATCCTGATTTTTTCACCGTCACTCCAGATTCATGTTCAGCACGTTCGACGTGTCCTCCAGCGCCTTTTAGAGAATTGTCTTTTTGTGAAGGCTGAGAAGTGCACTTTTCATGCCTCCTCCGTCACATTTCTCGGTTCTGTTATTTCCGCTGAAGGCATTAAGATGGATCCCGCTAAGGTCCAAGCTGTCATTGATTGGCCCGTCCCTAAGTCACGCGTCGAGCTGCAGCGCTTTCTCGGCTTCGCGAACTTCTATCGTCGTTTCATCCGTAATTTCGGTCAGGTGGCAGCTCCTCTCACAGCCCTTACTTCTGTCAAGACGTGCTTTAAGTGGTCCGTTTCCGCCCAGGGAGCTTTTGATCTCCTCAAGAATCGTTTTACATCCGCTCCTATCCTTGTTACACCTGACGTCTCTAGACAGTTCGTTGTCGAGGTTGACGCGTCAGAGGTGGGAGTGGGAGCCATCCTTTCTCAGCGCTCCCTCTCTGACGACAAGGTCCACCCATGCGCGTATTTTTCTCATCGCCTGTCGCCGTCGGAACGTAACTATGATGTGGGTAACCGCGAACTGCTCGCCATCCGGTTAGCCCTAGGCGAATGGCGACAGTGGTTGGAGGGGGCGACCGTTCCTTTTGTCGTTTGGACTGACCATAGGAACCTTGAGTACATCCGTTCTGCCAAACGACTTAATGCGCGTCAGGCGCGTTGGGCGCTGTTTTTCGCTCGTTTCGAGTTCGTGATTTCTTATCGTCCGGGCTCTAAGAACACCAAGCCTGATGCTTTGTCTCGTCTCTTCAGTTCTTCAGTAGCCTCCACTGACCCCGAGGGGATTCTCCCTGAGGGGCGTGTTGTCGGGTTGACTGTCTGGGGAATTGAGAGGCAGGTAAAGCAAGCACTCACTCAAACTCCGTCGCCGCGCGCTTGTCCTAGGAACCTTCTTTTCGTTCCCGTTCCTACTCGTCTGGCCGTTCTTCAGTGGGCTCACTCTGCCAAGTTAGCCGGCCACCCTGGCGTTCGGGGTACGCTTGCTTCCATTCGCCAGCGTTTCTGGTGGCCCACCCGGGAGCATGACACGCGTCGTTTCGTGGCTGCTTGTTCGGTCTGCGCGCAGACTAAGTCCGGTAACTCTCCTCCTGCCGGCCGTCTCAGGCCGCTTCCTATTCCCTCTCGACCGTGGTCTCACATCGCCTTAGATTTTGTCACCGGACTGCCTTCGTCAGCGGGGAAGACTGTTATTCTTACGGTTGTCGATAGGTTCTCTAAGGCGGCTCATTTCATTCCCCTTGCTAAGCTTCCTTCTGCTAAAGAGACGGCACAAATCATCATCGAGAATGTTTTCAGAATTCATGGCCTTCCGTCAGACGTCGTTTCGGACAGAGGTCCGCAATTCACGTCTCAATTTTGGAGGGAGTTTTGCCGTTTGATTGGGGCTTCCGTCAGTCTCTCTTCCGGCTTTCACCCCCAGTCTAACGGTCAAGCAGAACGGGCCAATCAGACTATTGGTCGCATCTTACGCAGTCTTTCTTTTCGCAACCCTGCGTCTTGGTCAGAACAGCTCCCCTGGGCAGAATACACCCACAACTCGCTTCCTTCGTCTGCGACCGGGCTATCTCCTTTTCAGAGTAGCCTCGGGTACCAGCCTCCGTTGTTCTCATCTCAGTTCGCCGAGTCCAGCGTCCCCTCCGCTCAGGCTTTTGTCCAACGTTGCGAGCGCACCTGGAAGAGGGTCAGGTCTGCACTTTGCCGTTATAGGGCGCAGACTGTGAGAGCTGCTAATAAGCGTAGAACTAAGAGCCCTAGATATTGTCGCGGTCAGAGAGTTTGGCTCTCCACTCAGAACCTTCCCCTTAAGACGGCTTCTCGCAAGTTGACCCCGCGGTTCATTGGTCCATTCCGTATCTCTCAGGTCATTAATCCTGTCGCAGTGCGACTTCTCCTTCCGCGATATCTTCGTCGCGTCCACCCGGTCTTCCATGTCTCCTGTGTTAAGCCCGTTCTTCGCGCCCCCGCTCGTCTCCCCCCCCCCCCCCCCCCCCATCCTTGTCGAGGGCGCACCTATCTACAGGGTCCGTAAAATCTTGGACATGCGTCCTCGGGGCCGTGGTCATCAGTACCTAGTTGACTGGGAGGGGTACGGTCCTGAGGAGAGGAGTTGGGTTCCCTCTCGGGACGTGCTGGACCGTGCGCTGATTGATGATTTCCTCCGTTGCCGCCAGGTTTCCTCCTCGAGTGCGCCAGGAGGCGCTCGGTGAGTGGGGGGGTACTGTCATGTACTGTCATGTTGTCTTGTCTCTGTCCTTTCCCTTCACCCTGTCTCCCTCTGCTGGTCGTGTTAGGTTACCTTTTCTCCCCCGCTTTCCCCCAGCTGTCCCTTGTCTCCTCTAACTACCCATTCACTCCGTTCCCCACCTGTTCCCTTTTTTCCCTCTGATTAGGTCCCAATATCTCTCTCTGTTTCTGCTCCTGTCCTTGTCGGATTCTTGTTTGTTTGTGTCATTCATGCCTGAACCAGACTGTCGTCATGTTTGCTGTAACCTTGTCCTGTCCTGTCGGAATCTGCCGGTCCATCTGAGCCTACCTATGTTTGGTAATTAAAGAAGCTCTGTTTAAGTTGATTCGCTTTTGGGTCCTCATTCACGCACCGTAACAATACCAATGATTCTACCAGAGACCTGCTGAAAGTGTTCAATTCATTTTAACTATTGAATGTGCTCTCTCACATGGTTTAACCTTCAAATCCCGTTTCTGTAGAGCTTCATGACACTGGTGAAAATCCAACTTAAAGGGATATGCTACTTCCTGATATTAATGTTTGACACTTGTAAGACTGCACTGGAGCTTAACAAGATGAGCAATACATAAGGATGTGGTGAGGTGTGCAGAGGGAGGGAAGATGTCACATCATCCACATCATCATCCAATCTTAGAAAATGTGTTATTCAACTCATCCCTGTAACGTATGAGAGCCCTTTAAAGTTCTGTGAGATATACACTGAGTGTACAAAACATTAGGACCACCTAATGAACACCTAACACCTAACACCTAACACCTAACACCTAAGAGCACCTAATGTTTTGTACACTCAGTATACTTGAATTTTTAAGCCACAAGGGAAGTGAGGATGTCTCACCGTAGATTGCCTCTTAAACGTCACTGTTATAGGAGCGAGATCACACAGATTGGAGTGGACGTTACAAATCGATATTTGCCTCAACAACCTTGCCCAAAAACACATTAAAGGCCCAGTGCAGTCAAAAATGTGATTTTCATGTGTTTTATATATATTTCCACACTATGAGGTGGAATAGTACTGTGAAGTTGTGAAAATTATGATAATGCCCTTTTAGTGTAAGAGCTATTTGAAAAGACGGCCTGAAATTTCAGCCTGTTTTGGTAGGATGAAGTTTTGACCTGACTAGTGACATCTCCAGGAGGTAAATTAGTCAACAGACCGATAAGAAAGACAGTTCCAATCTCTTTCCCAATAACAGCTAGTTTTCAGTTTTCCCCTCCCCACTCAGACCACTCTCTGGCAATCCTAGCAAAATTCTTGTTTGAGAAATTGCTCTTTGCTTAGAAGCTATTTCTGTTTCTTTTTGACCATTTTAATTGAAAACAATCACAGTAAGGTACTTAATTGTTACCCAGAAATGATTTGATATTGAGATAAAAAAAATAACTGCACTAGACCTTTAAGAAGACACAAAACAAATCCAACCTTGGATTGGTCTGTAAACAAAAGGGGGGTCTACGGGATATAAACAACAACAACAAGGAAACAAAAACAATCTAATAAGAACCTCTGGATGCTATCTGTCAATCAATCACTGTCTGATACAATGACTCTGCTGTAAGCTTGATTCTAAGCAAGGCCAACATCGGCTGCTTCGTGGCGTGGTGATTAGTATGAGGAATGCTGTGTGTCGGCGTGGTAACTTAACACCAGACCTTTACAGCAAAAATGATATTTTATTTAATCTGTCATCTCCAATCAACTAAATGGAACGTCCGTGTTCTGACTACAATGAACACAATCAGTGTGGTATAGGATACTCAACGACCAAGAACACTATCCATACACTTCACAGCCTGAAAAATTAGTTTTTTGATCTTAATTCAAGGATGGAGAGAGAGCAAGAGAGAGAGAGAGTTGCGTAATTCTGCTACATTTAGCTAATACACTAAATGAAGGTCCTGGAGACTGTTAGGATAATTAGGTTATAAGATTGCTTTGAAGTGAATAAATGGCCAATAAGATTTAGTGGCGGTCACAGGTTTTTCATGCTCACACGTTGAATAACTTTCATCAGAATTCATAGAACAGATTTATACAGAGAGCCTAGCCAGTGGTTTTCCATTTGGGAAACAGAATATGTTTATACATATATTTTCTACATTGATGTAGTTAATCAAATTCTGTGTCAACATGTGTATGGGATCATCAAAGAGAATACGAAGCCCAACGTTTCTAAGGAATCAAACTTGGAATGTCCGATGTCAGAATCCAGTCCAGATTATTAATAGCCAAAGGCAAAACTCTGTCCCTTATCAGATCAGCTATAGAGGAAGGAATTTGGTTTTTCATATGGTATGTTAATTTTATACCCAACTCACAACACCTTATAACGAGCTGGACATGACTGACTATAAATGCATGAAACAGTGTGTAAACATGGGCATGAAGGAGTGTAACTAATTACATTAGTTGAAGGTCATGTAATTCAAAGTCCGCTAGTTGACAGGCTACTTTCATGGCATTGTTTAAAAAAACAGATATAAAATCAAAACATATTTGGATGCAAGAAGACTTATTCCATACAGTTCTCTCCATCTGTCACTGTCACAGCAGTACAGGTGGATTACTTGACATTTATTCAGTCAGTCTGTTATGGCTCCCAGTTTGTTATCACTCCTCCAGGGAGGGAGGGAGCCAGGCAGGCAGGCAGGGACGGAGGGTGGGAGGGAGGGAGGGAGGGAGCCAGGCAGGCAGGCAGGCAGGCGGGAAGGGTGGGAGGGAAGGAGTGAGGGAGGGAGGCATACAGGCAGGCAGGGAGGGAGGGAGGCATACAGGCAGGCAGGCAGGGAGGGAGGGAGGCATATAGGCATTCAGGCAGGCAGGGAGGGAGTGAGGCAGAGAGGGAGGGAGGGAGGCAGACAAACCAGGTGGGAGGGAGGCATACAGGCAGGCAGGGAGGGAGGGGGGAGGCATACAGGCAGGGAGGGAGGGAGGGAGTGAGGCAGAGAGGGAGGGAGGGAGGCAGGCAGGCAGGCAGGGAGGGAGGGAGGCATACAGGCATTCAGGCAGGCAGGGAGGGAGGCATACAGGCAGGCAGGCAGACAGGGAGGGAGCAAGGGGGGGAGGCATACAAGAAGGCAGGGAGGGAGGGAGGGAGGGAGGGAGGGAGGGAGGGAGGGATACAGGCATTCAGGCAGGCAGGGAGGGAGGCAGGGAGGGAGGGAGGCATACAGGCAGGCAGGCAGGGAGGGAGGGAGCAAGGGAGGGAGGCACACAAGCAGGCAGGGAGGGAGGCAGGGAGGGAGGGTGGCATACAGGCAGGCAGACAGGGAGGGAGCAAGGGGGGGAAGCATACAAGTCCGCTAGTTGACAGGCTACTTTCATGGCATTGTTTAAAAAAACAGATATAAAATCAAAACATATTTGGATGCAAGAAGACTTATTCCATACAGTTCTCTCCATCTGTCACTGTCACAGCAGTACAGGTGGATTACTTGACATTTATTCAGTCAGTCTGTTATGGCTCCCAGTTTGTTATCACTCCTCCAGGGAGGGAGGGAGCCAGGCAGGCAGGCAGGGACGGAGGGTGGGAGGGAGGGAGGGAGCCAGACAGGCAGGCAGGAAGGGTGGGAGGGAAGGAGTGAGGGAGGGAGGGAGGCATACAGGCAGGCAGGGAGGGCGGGAGGCATACAGGCAGGCAGGCAGGGAGGGAGGGAGGCATATAGGCATTCAGGCAGGCAGGGAGGGAGGCAGGGAGGGAGTGAGGCAGAGAGGGAGGGAGGGAGGCAGACAAACCAGGTGGGAGGGAGGCATACAGGCAGGCAGGGAGGGAGGGGGGAGGCATACAGGCAGGGAGGGAGGGAGGGAGTGAGGCAGAGAGGGAGGGAGGGAGGCAGACAAGTCAGGAGGGAGGGAGGCAGACAAGCCAGGAGGGAGGGAGGCATACAGGCAGGCAGGGAGGGAGGGAGGGAGGCAGGCAGGCAGGCAGGCAGGCAGGCAGGCAGGCAGGCAAGGAGGGAGGGAAGCAGGGAGGGAGGGAGGGAGGGAGGGAGTGAGGGAGGGAGGGAGGGAGGGAGGGAGGGAGGGAGGGAGGGAGGGAGGGAGGGAGGGAGGGAGGGAGGGAGGCATACAGGCAGGCAGGCAGGGAGGGAGCGAGGGAGGGAGGGAGGCATACAGGCAGGCAGGGAGGGAGGCAGGGAGGGAGTGAGGCATACAGGGAGGGAGGGAGGGAGTGAGGGAGGGAGGGAGGGAGGGAGGGAGGGAGGGAGGGAGGGAGGCAGGCAGGCAGGCAGGCAGGCAGGCAGGCAGGCAGGCAGGCAGGCAGGCAGGGAGGGAGGGAGGGAGGGGGGAGGGAGGGAGGGAGGGAGGCATACAGGCATTCAGGCAGGCAGGGAGGGAGGCAGGGAGGGAGGGAGGCATACAGGCAGGCAGGCAGACAGGGAGGGAGCAAGGGGGGGAGGCATACAAGAAGGCAGGGAGGGAGGGAGGGAGGGAGGGAGGGAGGGAGGGAGGGAGGGAGGGAGGGAGGGAGGGAGCCAGGCAGGCAGGCAGGCAGGCAGGAAGGAAGGGTGGGAGGGAAGGAGTGAGGGAGGGAAGGAGTGAGGGAGGGAGGGAGGCATACATGCAGGCAGGGAGGGAGGGAGGCATACAGGCAGGCAGGCAGGGAGGGAGGGAGGCATATAGGCATTCAGGCAGGCAGGGAGGGAGGCAGGGAGGGAGTGAGGCAGAGAGGGAGGGAGGGAGGCAGACAAACCAGGTGGGAGGGAGGCATACAGGCAGGCAGGGAGGGAGGGGGGAGGCATACAGGCAGGGAGGGAGGGAGGGAGTGAGGCAGAGAGGGAGGGAGGGAGGCAGACAAGTCAGGAGGGAGGGAGGCAGACAAGCCAGGAGGGAGGGAGGCATACAGGCAGGCAGGCAGGGAGGGAGGGAGGGAGGCAGGCAGGCAGGCAGGCAGGCAGGCAAGGAGGGAGGGAAGCAGGGAGGGAGGGAGGGAGGGAGGGAGGGAGGGAGGCATACAGGCAGGCAGGCAGGGAGGGAGCGAGGGAGTGAGGGAGGCATACAGGCAGGCAGGGAGGGAGGCAGGGAGGGAGTGAGGCATACATGGAGGGAGGGAAGGAGTGAGGGAGGGAGGGAGGCATACAGGCAGGCAGGGAGGGAGGGAGGCATACAGGCAGGCAGGCAGGGAGGGAGGGAGGCATATAGGCATTCAGGCAGGCAGGGAGGGAGGCAGGGAGGGAGTGAGGCAGAGAGGGAGGGAGGGAGGCAGACAAACCAGGTGGGAGGGAGGCATACAGGCAGGCAGGGAGGGAGGGGGGAGGCATACAGGCAGGGAGGGAGGGAGGGAGTGAGGCAGAGAGGGGGGGAGGGAGGCAGACAAGTCAGGAGGGAGGGAGGCAGACAAGCCAGGAGGGAGGGAGGCATACAGGCAGGCAGGCAGGGAGGGAGGGAGGGAGGGAGGCAGGCAGGCAGGCAGGCAGGCAGGCAGGCAGGCAGGCAGGCAAGGAGGGAGGGAAGCAGGGAGGGAGGGAGGGAGGGAGGGAGGCATACAGGCAGGCAGGCAGGGAGGGAGCGAGGGAGGGAGGGAGGGAGGCATACAGGCAGGCAGGGAGGGAGGCAGGGAGGGAGTGAGGCATACATGGAGGGAGGGAGGGAGGGAGGGAGGGAGGGAGGGAGGGAGGGAGGGAGGGAGGGAGGGAGGCAGAGAGATGAAGAGATGAAGAGGAGAACGTGATGAAGAGGATGACGGGATGAAGAGAAGAAGAGGAGGATGTGATGAAGAGGAGGACGTGATGAAGAGGAGGACGTGATGAAGAGGAGGACGTGATGAAGAGGAGGATGTGATGAAGAGATGAAGAGGAGGACGGGATGAAGAGATGAAGAGGGGGACGTGATGAAAAGATTAAGAGGATGACGTGATGAAAAGATTAAGAGGATGACGTGATGAAGAGAAGAAGAGGATGACGGGATGAAAAGATGAAGAGGATGACGTGATGAAGAGATGAAGAGGAGGACGTGATGAAAAGATGAAGAGGAGGACGGGATGAAGAGATGAAGAGGAGGATGTGATGAAAAAATGAAGAGGAGGACGTGATGAAGAGATGAAGAGGAGGATGTGATGAAGAGATGAAGAGGAGGACGGGATGAAGAGAGGAAGAAGATTAGAGTCAGGGGAAATAAAGAACCCTAACAAACATTTCTGGAAGGACGATGAGGCTGAAATGGTGTTCTGAGTTGAAACATTAGGATTGGGAATAGCTCTTTTGACCAGGGCCCATAGGGTTCTGGTCAGAAGGAGAACAGTATGTAGGGAGTAGAGTGCCACTGTGCCTGAGGTGATCTCCATGGATAAAAGTAGACCAAAGTTAGGAGAGATTAACCTAAAAGGTGATTAATAGGTTGATATTGTGGTGATTAATGGGTTGATATTGTTGTGATGAATGGGTTGATATTGTGGTGATTAATGGGTTGATAATGTACTAATTGATGGGTTAATATTTTGGTGATTAATGGGTTGATATTGTGGTGATTAATGGGTTGATATTTTGGTGATTAATGGGTTGATAATGTGGTGATTAATGGGTTGATATTGTGGTGATTAATGGGTTGATATTGTGGTGATCAATGGGTTGATATTGTGGTGATTAATGGGTTGATATTTTGGTGATTAATGGGTTGATAATGTGGTGATTAATGGGTTGATATTGTGGTGATTAATGGGTTGATATTGTGGTGATCAATGGGTTGATATTGTGGTGATTAATGGGTTGATATTGTGGTGATTAATGGGTTAATATTTTGGTGATTAATGGGTTGATATTGTGGTGATTAATGGGTTGATATTGTGGTGATTAATGGGTTAATATTTTGGTGATTAATGGGTTGATATTGTGGTGATTAATGGGTTGATATTGTGGTGATTAATGGGTTAATATTTTGGTGATTAATGGGTTGATATTGTGGTGATTAATGGGTTGATATTGTGGTGATTAATGGGTTGATATTGTGGTGATTAATGGGTTGATAATGTAGTAATTGATGGGTTAATATTGTGGTGATTAATGGGTTGATATTGTGGTGATTAATGGGTTGATAATGTAGTAATTGATGGGTTAATATTGTGGTGGTTAATGGGTTAATATTTTGGTGATTAATGGGTTGATATTGTGGTGATTAATGGGTTGATATTGTGGTGATTAATGGGTTGATAATGTAGTGATTAATGGGTTGATATTGTGGTGATTAATGAGTTAATATTGTGGTGATTAATGGGTTGATAATGTAGTGATTAATGGGTTGATATTGTGGTGATTAATGGGTTGATAATGTAGTGATTAATGGGTTGATATTGTGGTGATTAATGAGTTAATATTGTGGTGATTAATGGGTTGATATTGTGGTGATTAATGGGTTAATATTTTGGTGATTAATGGGTTGATATTGTGGTGATTAATGGGTTAATATTTTGGTGATTAATGGGTTGATATTGTAATGATTAGACCAAGGCAATTCAATCCAATATAATATCTGACATTTAAAAAAAAATCATTATACACTGTATGGCAGTGTATATTAACAAGTATAGTGTACCTCAAAGTATACCTCAACTGTTCTCAGAACTCTTCTCATTCATCACCAGCAGCTTTACCTTGACACTGTTTGTCACAACACACATCCTCCATGTTGTTGTCCCCCTAAGGAAAACACAGTGGAACACAGCAACATTAAACCTGCTCGCTCGACTTTCAGAACAAATGATTGGGAAATGTACACAGCAGCACAGCGTCCAAGGTCCTTTCTGCCTGCGTGGTCGGCTAGCTGGCTGGCTGGACCGAGGATGATAAATGGTGGTACATAGATAATGCCTCGTTTGTCTCAGGGAGCATCAGTGATAAAACGAGGAGCAGTACTATAGTACATATAATAGGCTAGTCCGAGATGGGAGTCTGTCCGTTCCCCCTGCATTACAAGGGCAAGGCCTCACAAACACCCTCTCTCACACACACACACAGATGGTGCGCATTGGTCAGGGAATGAGATAGAGAGAGGGACCGTTTAGCCCACAACAGAGAATAAAAGGATGCGCTGAATAGCTTTCTATGATGGTCAGATAATGCAGTCTAGCTAATACCTACACCGGAGCCTGTACAGTACCTGCATATAACTGTACCTGTATCTACCTGTACCTGTATCTACCTGTACCTGTATCTACCTGTACCTGTATCTACCTGTACCTGCATATAACTGTACCTGTATCTACCTGTACCTGTATCTACCTGTACCTGCATATAACTGTACCTGTATCTACCTGTACCTGTATCTACCTGTACCTGTATCTTCTTTTTTTTAAGCCCGTAACCATGTGTATACTTTTGTTTCAAAATATATTTGTTTAAGACTACCAAGAAACACTCTGTGTGACCCAGATGTATCCCACCGCAGTAAAAGGTTAAGGTTCAACAGAACTTCCTGATTTGGGCTCGTTTTCTATCAATGCTCGTTAAGAAATGCTAGCGGCCATGACAGAAGGCAAACAAGAGTTGTTTTAGGGGTATGGTTTTATGTGGGTCTTTCTTGGGTGTGTCTTTGCCATTGAATCACAACAAACAAGGACAGTAGCTAGCCAGTTCAAATGTAAACATTATTGAAAGATAGCTACCAACATGCATCAAATATGTCGTCAGGTTTGCTTGATTATAAGCTAGCTAACGTTAGCTAGCAGGGATCAAACCTGTCTTCAGATGCAACATTAGCTATGCAAATCTTCCTTTCACATTACTCGTTCGGGAAAGCTGTGTATTTAGCTAGTTACATCACAGTATCATAGCCTAGTATCATAGCAGCATAGCATCGGGGCGGCAGGGTAGCTTAGTGGTTAGAGTGTTGGACTAGTAACCGGAAGGTTGCGAGTTCAAACCCCCGAGCTGACAAGGTACAAATCTGTCGTTCTGCCCCTGAACAGGCAGTTAACCCAAGAATTTGTTCTTAACTGACTTGCCTGGTTAAATAAAGGTAAAAAAAATAAAAAATCATAGCAGCATAGATGCGGCAAAGAGGTCAATCCTGTATTCCTGTTCCCAGGCCGTCATTGAAAATAAGAATTTGTTCTTAACTGACTTGCCTGGTTAAATAAAGGTAAAAAATAAAAAATCATAGATGCGGCAAAGAGGTCAATCCTGTATTCCTGACCCTGAGTTGGCTCTAGAAAATGTATCTTCCATATTTATACCTCTGGCAGATGAACACGCCCCTTTTAAACAATTCAGAGTGAAAGATCTAATCCTTGGTTTTCTTCTGAGCTTATCAGATGAAAAATCAAGTGTAGGCCAAAGACAACTGACTCTGTAGTGGACTGGCAATCTTTCAGACAATTGAGAAACAGATGTACTATCTCGACAAATAAAGCTTAACCAAGCTACTTTTTAAGCTTTCTCTCTGACTCTGCTGGTGATCCTTCAAAATATTGGAAAACAGTAAACACAAGCATACTAATTCCTCTTCTTCCCTGCCTAAGCAAGTTCTGTCTGACTCTGGCATCATAACTGAGAAGAATGGGATAAGTGATGCTTTTAACCACCATTTTATTTCGGCAGGCTTTTTATTTGAGAGAAAAGGTGGTTTAATTGACCTTGGTGAATCATTCGACTCCTCATCCCTCTTCCAGCCTCTAGCTTACTCAACGGTTTATCCATCAATTTCTAGTGAATCTTTGTTTTAATTTCAACAATTTACTATCTGTGATGTGCTGGATGCCTTGCTTAAGATTGATGTAATAAAAAATCCACTGGAGCTGATGTGCATTTCTGCTGCAGCTCTCTGCTCCCCTGATTGCTGAATCATTAACCCATATTTTTAACCTGACGATTATATCTGGTACTGTCCCCAAGGTGTGGAAGGTGGCCCATGTACTCCCCCTTCAGGTGGTGATGACCCTTGTGACCTAAATGATTACCACTCTATTTCTCAACTTTCTGCCTAGCTAAAATATAATAATCCTTGATTAATTTTAAGCTTAGATCTTTCCTATCTTTGAAATGTATTCTAAATATGCAGCAGTCGAGTTTCAGACCAGGTTATAGCACTCTCTGCTGCATCCCTAGTTAAACTTGTGCAGTTAACTGTATGGCTAAAAGACAACATTGTGCTGCTCTCGTCATTGACCTGTCAAAGGCTTTCGATACTGTTGATCACTCACTGCATATTCAGATGCTTTTCTCAATTGGCTTAGCCTCTCTGGGATATGTGGGAGGGTAGCGTCCCACTTGGCCAAAAGCCAGAGAAAATGCAGAGCGCCAAATTCAAATAAATTCCTATAAAAATCTAACTTTCATGAAATCACACATGTAAGATACCAAATTAAAGCTATACATGTTGTGAATCCAGCCAACATGTCCGATTTCAAAAAGGCTTTTCGGCGAAAGCAAACAATGCTATTATCTGAGGATAACACCATAGTAAACAAAAGAGAGAAAACATTTCAACCCTGCAGGCGCGACACAAAACGCAGAAATAAAAATATAAATCATGCCTTACCTTTGACAAGCTTCTTCTGTTGGCATTCCAATATGTCCCATAAACATCACAAATGGTCCTTTTGTTCGATTATTTCCGTCCATATATATCCAAAATGTCCATTTATTTGGTGCGTTTGATCCAGAAAAACACTGGTTCCAACTTGCGCAACGTGACGACAAAATATCTCAAAGGTTACCTGTAAACTTTGCCAAAACATTTCAAACTACTTTTGTAATACAACTTTGAAATTGGGCATGCTTTTCATCCAAAATTCCAAATGCTGCCCCCTATCCTAGAGAAGTTTTTGAACCAACCTGCATGTAACTGGTTAAAAAATTACTTGACAGATAGAACTCAATGTGTATCTACTGATGGTGTTAAATCAGGTTTCAAAGATATTACGAAAGGTGTCCTGCAGGGGTCGATTTTTACTCTTAAGAATATTGACTTGTCTGTGAAACATTGTAACCTGCCCTTGTATGCAGATGATACTGCTGTAAATGCCATTGTCCCCAAGGTTGTCCAGGTTCTATCTGAACTATTTCCTGCCTTCATTGTATAAAAGAAAAACTTCATTGACCTGAAATTAGTATTGAATGCAGGTAAAACTAAGGATCTGTTGTTGTCTAGAGCGCATAAAAAAATAACTGTCCATTTTGTTTGTTTTCTTGCTTACAAATATCTGCGCATCTAGATAATTGTAAAGCAGTTTTTTTTTTAAGTGTAAGCTGAGAATAAAAAAGTCCCACTTCACCTAACATCTTTACTAAACTTTAGACATACAAGTAACCACACCCGGACTCAGGGATGGTTAACTCTGGAAATTCCTTTGGTCTCTACTGAGTTAGGTAAATCAGCTTTTAGTTTTCTTGCACCTTATTTGTGGAACAAACTTCAAAATGTTGTTAATTAAATGTGATGTGTTGTTTTCTCTAGGCTAATTCAGAAAGCTGTTTGAGGGTCTTGTTACTGAGGAATGGGTTTGTTTTTTATGACCGTGTTGTTCTTTCTGCTTGCATTTTCTATTCATATTGATGTGTGTATTTTCTGTCATTTATGTCATTCAGGGCTCATCTGTAAAATAGAAATTGGTCTCAACACCTGATAAAATATAGGTTGAAATAAAATTGGAAGATGAAACTTTGACCTTTGCTGTTGAAGACTGCTATTTTCTGCTCCAACCAGTTTACGCTCTGTTTTTCAGTCTCATCCTCTTTTTCTCGCTGTCTCTCTCGCTCTGTGTGTGTTTGTGTCTGTCTCTGTGTGTGCGTGTGCGTGCATGTTTGTGTGTGTGCATCAGATTCTGGGTGGTGGGGGTTAATTCATCTCTAGTTCAGCTCCGTTAGCTTCTAAAGGCCACAGACAGAGCAGAGTAATTAAAGGTTTGGCCCAGCTCCTCTCTATCACACACAGATAGAAAAACATTTGCATCAATCCCTTATGCTGAACAATGTTGAACAACACCCACGTATATAGTAGGCTGTGTGGAGACAACAGGAGCACCCTTTAGAAAGTGTACATGAACGAAGAGCGAAAGACTAACACACACTCACACTCTCAAGCTGACACACACACACACCTCTTTATCTCTGATCACAGTAAAAACTTGTTTTTTAAATGGCAACCTTCTAAATGGAACCACAGAGTTCAGTCTGGCAGTCTGGCAGTCTGGTGTCAGAGACCGATCATGGAAATACTGAGGCAGCCAATTTACACAAACCCGTCCATCAGGACTAACTCAATGTGACATCAAATCCAATACTATTTGTCAAATCAAATCTAATTTGATTTGTCACATGCGCGAAATACAACTGGTGTAGACCTTACAGTGACATGCTTACTTACAAGCCCTTAACCAACAATGCAGTTTTAAGAAAAATACCTACAAAAAGTAACAAATAAAAGTAACAAATAATTAAAGAGCAGCAGTAAAATAACAATATAGAGGCTATATACCGGGGGTACTGGTACAGAGTCAATGTGTGGGGGAACCGGTTAGTTGAGGTAATTGAGGTAAAATGAGTTATTAAAGTGACTATGCATAGATAATAACCGAGAGTAGCAGCAGCATAAAGGGGGGGGGGGGGGGGGGGGCAGTGAAAATAGTCTGGGTAACCGTTTGATTAGATGTTCAGCAGTCTTATGGCTTGGGGGTAGAAGCTGTTTAGAAGCCTCTTGGACCTAGACTTGGCGCTCCAGTACCGCTTGCCGTGTGGTAGCAGAGAGAAGAGTCTGTGACTAGGGTGGCTGGAGTCTTTGACCATTTTTAGGGCCTTCCTCTTACTCCGGCTGATATAGAGGTCCTGGATGGCAGGAAGCTTGGCCCCAGTGATGTACTGGGCCGTACGCACTACCCTCTGTAGTGCCTTGCGGTCGGAGGCCGAGCAGTTGCCATTCCAGGCAGTGATACAACCCATCAGGATGCTCTCGATGGTGCAGCTGTAGATCCTTTTGAGGATCTGAGGACCCATGCCATATCTTTTCAGTCTCCTGAGGGGGAATAGGTTTTGTCGTGCCCTCTTCACGACTGTCTTGGTGTGCTTGGACCATGTTAGTTTGTTGATGATGTGGACCCAAAGGAACTCTCAACCTGCCGCACCTGCTTCTTAAACAGCAGGTGTAGACTAACAGTGACATGCTTACTTACGGGCCCTTTACAACAATGCAGGGAGAAAAATATTAAATGAATAGGAAGATAACAACACGAGTAATAAATACATAATGAGTAACGATAACTTGGCCATGTACACGGGGTACCAGTACTGAGTCTATGTGCAGGGGTACGAGGTAATTGAGGTAGACATGTGCATATTGGTAGGGTAAAATGACTAGACAAACAGGATAGATAATAAGTTGTAGCAGCAGCATACTGTATTTGATGAGTCAAAAGAGCTAGTGCAAACGGGGGTCAGTGCAGATAGTCCGGTGGCTGGAGTCTTTGACAATGGCCTTGTAGTGGATAGCAACCATTTGACGGGCTTCTGACCAATGCTGCTATTTTTTTTAATGCTGATCATAACATAACATTTCTAAGATTTTACTGAGTTACAGTTCATATAAGGAAATCAGTCAATTGAAACAAATTCATTAGGCCCTAATCTATGGATTTCACGTTGTCTAGCCAGATAATTAGATATGGAAAGCCAACCTGGTGAGAAAACAGTAGTCTTTGTAATAAAGATAATGAACAATTAGCTCTTGATTAGGCTATTAGTATTGTTATGGTTTGCAGTATCTCCTTGGTAGGTTCAGGCACCAGGGAGTGGATGAATGAGCAGTTCTATGTGTTAGGCGCAAATGAGAGCATTAATAACAGGCTATGGTACAAATGGCACACTATTCCCTTAATACTGTAGAGCAGTATTTTTGTCCAGAGCCCTATGACACTATGTAGTGCACTATGGGTTTTGTCATCTGTGATTGTTTGCAAGCCCTGACACATCTGTCCCACTCCCACCATTGAGTAGGTTAACTGCCGTTCACCATCTATGCCCATTCAACATAGCCTAGATTTACGTAGTTATTACTTCTAAACAAAAAAAACTCTCTGGTATTTAAGGAAAATAAATAAAAGTGTTTTTTTCCCCTGGCAGTCTATGAGATTTCCCCCGTGTTTCTCCCCACGGTGGTGTTGAGATGTTGACGGGTTTGTATGATGAATTCATTCAACATCTTTGAGTGCTGTGTGATAAAAACCACACTATTATAGCATTCAGAAAGGTTGCAGAGCTTCGCAAAGGGCAAGTAAGTTGAATATCATTACCATAGCATTAAACCCACCGTTGGGTTTCCATGGAGAGCTCACGGTAAAAGACAAGGGCCTTCTAATGGAACTCCTTCATTCAGAACGGCACACGAAGGTGATGCGAGTGTTTGAACCACACATTTCTCTTCTTCGCTCTTTATCATTCTATCTCTTTCTCTTCTTGTATGTTCTCTTCACTTACTCTTTCTTTCACTCTCCTACCTCTTTGTCTCTCTCTTCCCTCTCCTTCTCTCTCCCCTCTCTCTCTCTCTCTCTCTCTCTCTCTCTCTCTCTCTCTCTCTCGCTCTCTCTCCCTACCCATCCTCTCTCAGATGGCTTTGGGAGGCTGTTATGTGTGGGGATGCTACAGGGTGACCAGGGTGAGGTCACAGAAAGCAATTAGAAGCCATTTAGCTGACATTTACCAAAGTGTGCAGTTAATTTCTATAGATAATGTATGACGAAAGGGTGAAGATATGCAATTTTGTCACTGTAAACTGCCAATTTCTAACACCTTTTTCTTGTATAGAAAGAAAGGTGTGACTGACTATGTGTTGATCAGAGAAAGACAGCGGGGATAGCACCTATACTAACCTCCTGCACATTCCCTGTGATAAAACCGTATCCATCGGTTTCTTCATGGTTTTAATTTCTAGAAAGATACACAATGGCTTTATAAACATTTGGTCTTCAGACCTCCAGCTGTCTTTCTTTCAATACAACAACATTTTTTAAAAATCCATTATGTCTTTCTTCTGTATGTTCGATATGCAAATTTGGTGTCACCAGTATTCACCTTCACAAAAAGGGACATCTCTCCCTGTTGTGTTGGACAGGCAGAAAGATGACGCATGTCTTTCCTTAGAGACTTCCTTGTCCAGTCTCTCCAATCAAATCACCGCAAAATCAATTATCGCTCAAAAGCGCTTGCAATGGGGAAGCTGAGCATGCAGGACATCCAAACAGTGTGTGTGTGTATGTGTGTGTGTGTGTGAGTATGTGTGTGTGTGTGTGTGTCTGTGTGTGTGTGTGTGTGTGTGTGTGTGTGTCTGTGTGTGTGTGTGTGTGTGTGTGTGTCTGTGTGTCTGTGTCTGTGTCTGCCTGCGGTCTGGTCACGTATAGGCTGTTTAAAATTCAAAACTTGTCGGGCAGGATAACATGATTAGGCTGTTGAAATCCTTTAATTGATCCACACTCTGTTAGGATTGCAGACTGATTGAATATCATTTGGTGTGTGGGTCTTAGTTTTGTTTGCTTGTTTCCTTTAATTAAAGGCATTTTTTCCCTCCTCATTGGAATGGATTAGTGTTACACCCAGTCTGTTTGATAAATGATTTGCTGGACTTCATCCCAAAAGGTACACTATTCCCTACAATGTGCACTACTTTTAAGCCCGAGCCCTATAGACCCTGGTCAAAAGTAGTGCACTACATAGGGAATAGGGTGCCATTTGGAATGCAAGCCTGCTGGATAGGAATTCATCAGTGCAGTTTAAACATCATCATAAAAAAGTATTGCAGTCAGACATGCACGCTCACATGCACACGCATGCTCACTCTCACACACACACACACACACGCATACTCACTCTCACACACACACACACACGCATACTCACTCTCACACACACGCACACACACACACACACACACACGCATACTCACTCTCACACACACACACACACACACACACACACACACACACACACGCATACTCACTCTCACACACACGCACACATATTAATTAATGTGCCATGTATTTTATCGTGTATGCTTTTACGTGAGTCAAGTGCAATCTGTCAGGTATCATTTTGTCAACGAACAAGCAATATGGTCTCTCCCCGTGCAGCTCCCCAATCAACAGTACATGAAGTGTAATTTGTTTTTGAACATCGCCTGCGTAACATGACCTGCATTTTCTAGTTGATTTTCTGCCAACACAGTGTAGGACATTCAAAATATAAATTAAGTTCAAGTTATTAGCATGTTTTAACCACTTCTATAAAAAATTTAGATTGTCAGATGCTCAACAAGAAGGTCTGATTTCACTATTACTGAAACAGGACCCAAGTGGTAAATATGAAGATCCAGTCCATTCAAATAATTGTAGGCCCCCTACAACTCAGTGTTGTGATGCAAAAATTCTGGCAAAATGCATAGCGCATATGATTGAAAAGGTATTGTTGGATATTATTCATCCTAATCAGACAGGTCTTTTACTTGGAAAATGCATTTGTGATAATATAAGACAAGTGCTGAAAACAATAGAACATCATGAAAAATCTGGGAAACCAGGTCTGGTAGTCAGGTCTGGTAGTCAGGTCAGGTAGTCAGGTCTGGTAGTCAGGTCTGGTAGTCAGGTCTGGTAGTCAGGTCTGGTAGTCAGGTCTGGTAGTCAGGTCTGGTAGACTTTGAAAAGTCTTTTGAGAATGTATGACTGGAATTTATATATAAATGCCCAGAATATTACAGTTTTGGTGAATCTCTTATACAATGGGTTAAAGTTAGGTATAGTAACCCAAGGTGTAAAATAGTAAATAAGGTCTACTTCTCAGGAAGCAATAAACTGTCAAGAGGAGTAAAACAAGGTTGTCCATTATCAGCATATCTACTTATTATGGCCGTCGAAATGTTAGCCAATAAAATCCCACCTAACAATAATATCAAGCGGCTAGAGATCCAGGGCTTAAAAATGAAGGTGTCGTTGTACGCTGATGATTCATGTTTTATTTTAAATCCTCAATTTGGATCTCTCCACAGCCTCATAGAGGATCTAGATATTTCTTTTACAACCAACATATGATACGTATTACATATTAGATCACAAAAATGTTTAACTCTTACATTACAGTGTAGTTTAAATTCTTGCAACCAATAGAATGTTATAATAATGGGGGTACAACCATCACAGCTCTGCAGATTTTGCTGCGAAGAGACACAATCATTATATAATTTGTTTTGGTATGTAGCTTGTTTTTGGTCGCAGGTTCAGTAATGGCTGAAGAATTGTAACATTTACCTGGAGCTAACTCTGCAAATAGCATTGCTGGGTGATTTCAAAAGTCATAGTCAATCGATCAATAATATAATAATACTCTTGGCAAAAATGTTTATCTTTAATTTACAATCTGTAGAAACTATGACAATAGAATGGTTCAGAACTTTTGTGAAACAGCACAGTTGAAAAATATATGACAAATAGAAAACAAAACTGTATGGTATTCAGAGATAGGTGAGAGGGGTTGAGTGGAGCTGAAAAGTGAGACTAAAAATAACAAGATATCTAATGTAAAAATATACTGTGTTCTCAAAATGTATCAAGGTTCATAACTTTTGTGAAACAGCAAAGTTAAAATATATGGCAAATAGGAATCAAAACAGGATGGTCTTCAGAGATAGATGGGAGGGGTTGAGGGTATCTGAAGGATGGGACAAAAAACAAACAAAAGATAACTATTGTAAAATATACAGTGCCTTGCAAAAGTATTCGGCCCTGTGAACTTTGCGACCTTTTGCCACATTTCAGGCTTCAAACATAAAGATATAAAACTGTATTTTTTTGTGAAGAATCAACAACAACTGGGACACAATCATGAAGTGGAACGACATTTATTGGATATTTCAAACTTTTTTAACAAATCAAAAACTGAAAAATTGGGCGTGTAAAATTATTCAGCCCCCTTAAGTTAATACTTTGTAGCGCCACCTTTTGCTGCGATTACAGCTGTAAGTCGCTTGGGGTATGTCTCTATCAGTTTTGCACATCAAGAGACTGACATTTTTTCCCATTCCTCCTTGCAAAACAGCTCGAGCTCAGTGAGGTTGGATGGAGAGCATTTGTGAACAGCAGTTTTCAGTTCTTTCCACAGATTCTCGATTGGATTCAGGTCTGGACTTTGACTTGGCCATTCTAACACCTGGATATGTTTATTTTTGAACCATTCCATTGTAGATTTTGCTTTATGTTTTGGATCATTGTCTTGTTGGAAGACAAATCTCCGTCCCAGTCTCAGGTCTTTTGCAGAATCCATCAGGTTTTCTTCCAGAATGGTCCTGTATTTGGCTCCATCCATCTTCCCATCAATTTTAACCATCTTCCCTGTCCCTGCTGAAGAAAAGCAGGCCCAAACCATGATGCTGCCACCACCATGTTTGACAGTGGGGATGGTGTGTTCAGGGTGATGAGCTGTGTTGCTTTTACGCCAAATATAACGTCTTGCATTGTTGCCAAAAAGTTCAATTTTGGTTTCATCTAACCAGAGCACCTTCTTCCACATGTTTGGTGTGTCTCCCAGGTGGCTTGTGGCAAACTTTAAACGACACTTTTTATGGATATCTTTAAGAAATGGCTTTCTTCTTGCCACTCTTCCATAAAGGCCAGATTTGTGCAATATACGACTGATTGCTGTCCTATGGACAGAGTCTCCCACCTTAGCTGTAGATCTCTGCAGTTCATCCAGAGTGATCATGGGACTCTTGGCTGTATCTCTGATCAGTCTTCTCCTTGTATGAGCTGAAAGTTTAGAGGGACGGCCAGGTCTTGGTAGATTTGCAGTGGTCTGATACTCCTTCCATTTCAATATTATCGCTTGCACAGTGCTCCTTGGGATGTTTAAAGCTTGGGAAATCTTTTTGTATCCAAATCCGGCTTTAAACTTCTTCACAACAGTATCTCGGACCTGCCTGGTGTGTTCCTTGTTCTTCATGATGCTCTCTGCGCTTTTAACGGACCTCTGAGACTATCACAGTGCAGGTGCATTAATACGGAGACTTGATTACACACAGGTGGATTGTATTTATCATCATTAGTTATTTAGGTCAACATTGGATCATTCAGAGATCCTCACTCAACTTCTGGAGAGAGTTTGCTGCACTGAAAGTAAAGGGGCTGAATAATTTTGCACGGCCAATTTTTCAGTTTTTGATTTGTTAAAAAAAGTTTGAAATATCCAATAAATGTCGTTCCACTTCATGATTGTGTCCCACTTGTTGTTGATACTTCACAAAAAAAATACAGTTTTATATCTTTATGTTTGAAGCCTGAAATGTGGCAAAAGGTCGCAAAGTTCAAGGGGTCCGAATACTTTCGCAAGGCACTGTATTTTGTCAGTAAAATGTATATAGTAGGTATAAGCTGGAATTAGAAGCCTAAGTGTTGTTGTCCATTTGTTTACTCCAATTACGGAGGGGTGGTAGGGTTAGGGGAAAATAATAAAGGAAAATATATTTTTTTAAACATAGATATTTATTTTATGGAAACTGTATATTAACAAAAAATATGTATGGGGGATTGGAAATGATGCAGACAATTGCATTGACGGAAACAACAATCTATCAGCAATATTAAAGGTGATCTACTCACAATTTTAAAAAACGATGTAAAAAAAAGCTCTAACCAACAGTGCAGTAATCAATATCAAAATACTATATATATAGTCCCCGTCAAAGTTTGGGCACACCTCCTCATTCCAGGGTTTTCTAAATGTTTTACTATTTTCTACATTGTAGAATAACCCATGTTTCCAAGAGAACCAGAATATCAGGACACGAGTTCTGAACCCAAATGTAAATTATGTCCATTTTTAAAATCCTACTTCGTACATTTAGGTTTATTAGCCCAAGCCCCCATCAGTTCACAGGCATAGGGTCATCTGCAGCTATTTGTTGAGTGAACTGAGACTTTGCCATGGTCCCTGGCCAACCGCATTTGAGCCAAGCAGACTGAGCATTTGACAGACCTCCCTCAAGTCCATGAATGTCCATGAATGGACAGAAATGTTATGCCAATGGTGGGGAATTAGTTTGAGTCAGTATCTCTCTGTTTTTCTGATATTTTGAATGGTGTTGGAAAAATAGAGGCTGTTTAATGGGCTCCTGACAAGTTGTGCTATTTTGTGTGTTTCTTTGGTGCTGATTGTAACTTGTTTTGTACATAATGTTTCTGCCATTGTTTCCTATGACCGAAAGGAGCTTCTGGACATCAGAAAAGCTATCACTAACCTATATTTGACGAGGACTTCTACTTCAATGAGTTGGAGACAAAAGACATTGATTATATTGGACCTGGCCTATGGAGGTCAAATGTGGGATACCTGACAAGACTACTTCTTGGATAAGTTACCTCTACCCTCTGTTCCATTGGCCAACATGCAATCACTGGAGAATAAACTGGATTAGCTCCGTTCACGACTATTGTATCAATGTGATCTGAAGAGCTGTAATATCCTATGTATTTTCCAAGTCGTGGCTGAACAATGACATGGTAATTATAAATCTAGCTGCTTTTTCTAAGTTATCTTCTAAGTATTTATATTATTTATCTTTATTTTCTATCTGCATTTTTGGGAAGGGCAAGTAAGCATTTCACTGTTAGTCTACACCTGTTGTTTACGAAGCATGTGATAAATAACATTTTATTTGATTTTGATTTGATTAATGGTGTTTTGTCTCAAAGGAATTGTTTCGAGTAAGTACCTCTCATTTTTATCGATATTTAGTTTTCAAACTTTTCTCTGGCTTTTCGTTAAACTTTTGAGGCATAATTTGTTGAAAATAACAGCCATGAAAATATTTTCAGTAATAGTTAAAGCGGTATCCAAAATCATCTGTTATAAAACAGATGTCCCTCTGACACATAGGTGGCATGAAAGTACATAATAGTTCCCTTACCTAACATTCTCCTCACCACCGCCGTTGTGAAATCTGTGGTGCCGTTACTGTGAAGGTGTTTCATCCTACCTGATCCCTGGGGCCTGTCACTCTTCACTGATTGGCAGGGGAGGAACACACACACACTCTCTCTCGCACATGTAGTCAGACAGACACATAGTCAGACACACACACACACACATTTACCCACACTTGAAGCAGTGCCATAAAGCTGTCAGCGGCCCAACAGCGCTGCCATGATGATATGATTTATGTCGAAGCTAGATCATGTCAGCGGCTTCATAAATTGATCTTGTCAGTTATTCCCACAAACGACATGGTGAGGATGGCTGCAGTGAACATGTAGACTCTTCTGCTCTGCCGAGCCAGCCAAAAGTTTCCTCATATCTTTTCCTACGCTACAAAAGTCAGCCAGGGGAAGAGGAGATGGAACTTGGCTATGGATTATTCTGTGATGATGATGATGATAAAGGTGTGGTATTGTCAGGTGTTTGATAAGACAGAGGAGAAAAAGTTATATCCTGCTAATATTTCAGTCCCAGGTAAAGTTATATCCTGCTAATATTTCCGTCCCAGGTAAAGTTTCAGTCACTTAATTCAGTGCCACTACTTCTTGTACTACCAGTTGCAATGAAGAGGGGTGTATCAAGGCTAAGACAAAGACCCTAAGACTCAGGCTAAGACCCAGATGCAGACACAAGAGGCGGATAGTACGAGTCGCCGAGTTAATTATAGTACAAGGGGCAGGCAAAAGGTAAGTCAAGACAGGCTGGAAACAGGAGACAAAGAGTTGTGAGACAGAGGTATAAATTATCTTAAAGATCTGCCCCTTACGCCTAAAATGACATACACAAATCTATGCCTGTAGCTCAAGACCTGAAGCAAGGATGTGCATATTCTTGATACCATTTGAAAGGAAACACATTGAAATTTGTGGAAATGTGAAATTAATGTAGGAGAATATAACACATTAGATCTGGTAAAAGATAATACAAAGAAAAAACATGCATTTAAATATTTTTTTCCCTCATCTTTGAAATGCAAGAGAAATACCATAATAAATTATTTTAGCCGAGGCGCAATTTAGACTTTGGCCACTACATAGCAGCAGTGTATATGCAAAGTTTTGGACTGATCCAATGAACTATTGCATATCTATTCAAAATGTTGTATCAATAATGCCCAAATGTGACTAATTGGTTTATTCATACGTTTTCAAGTTCATAATTGTGCACTCTCCTCAAACAATAGCATAAATGATCAGCCGCCATTGTTGCAACCCATATTTCCAGTCTGTTCAAACTCTATTTCGTATCGTCCGAGATTTGGAATTGGAAAGCTGCCATGGTCATCCCCCTCTTCAAAGGGGGAGACACTCAATACCCAAACTGTTACAGACCTATATCCATCCTGACCTGCCTTTTTAGTCTTCGATAGCCAAGTTAACAAACAGATCACTGACCATTTCGAATCCCACCGTACCTTCTCCGCTGTGCAATTTGGTTTCAAAGCTAGTCACGGGTGCACCTCTGCCACGCTCAAGGTACTAAACGATATCATAACTGTCATTGATAAAAGACAATACTGTGCATATTTCATCAACCTGGCCAAGGAATTTGACTCTGTCAATCACCGTATTCTCATCGGCAGACTCAACAGCCTTGGTTTCTAAAATGACTGCCTCGCCTGGTTCACCAACAACTTCTCAGATAGAGTTCACTGTGTCTAATTAGAAGGCCTGTTGTCCGGACCTCTGAAAGTCTCTATGGGGGTACCACAGGGTTTAATTCTCGGGCCGACTCTTTTCTCTGTGTATGTCAACGATGTCGCTCTTGCTGCAGGTGATTCCCTGATCCACCTCTACGCAGATGACACAATTCGGTATACATCTGGCCCTTCTTTGGATACTGTGTTAACCTCTCTGGGATATGTGGGACACTAGCGTCCCACCTGGACAAAAGCCAGAGCGCCAAATTCAAATAAATTACTATAAAAATCTAACTTTCATTAAATCACACATGCAAGATAGCAAATTAAAGCTACACTTTTTGTGAAACCAGCCAACATGTCAGAAGAGAGTGACCTAAAAAAAAAATCTGAATGGTTTGTCCTTGGGGTTAGAAACTTTAGAAACTTCAGAGTGTTTTATATCCAAGTATACTATATAATAATATGCATATCTTATCTTCTGGGGATGAATAACAGGCAGTTAAATTTGGGCATATATTTCATCCAGACGTGAAAATACTGCCCCTGTCACCAAGAAGTTAACAAACCTCAAACGAGCTTCAATGCCATACAACACCCCTTCCGTGGTGTCCAACTGCTCTTAAATGCTTGTAAAACTAAATGCATGTTTTTCAACCGATCGCTGCCCGCACCCACCCGCCGGTCTACCATCACTACTCTGGACGGTTCTGACTTAGAATACGTGGACAACCTCAAAAACCTAGGTGTCTGGCTAGACTGTAAACTCTCCTTCCAGACTCATATTAAACATCTCCAATCTAAAATTAAATCCAGAATCGGCTCCCAATTTCACAACAAAGCCTCCTTCACTCACGCTGCCAAACACCCCCTCGTAAAACGGACTATCCTACCGATCCTTGACTTCGGCGATGTCATTTACAAAATAGCCTCCACTCTACTCAGCAAACTGGATGCAGTCTATCACAGTGCCATTCGTTTTGTCACCAAAGCCCCATATACCACCAACCACTGTGATCTGTATGCTCTCGTCGGCTGGTCCTCGCTACATATTCGTCGCCAGACCCACTGGCTCCAGGTCATCTATAACCTATAACCGTTATCATCCAGAAGGCGAGATCAGTACAGTTTCATCAAAGCTGAGACCGAGAGACTGAAAAACAGCTTCTATTTCAAGGTCATCAGACTGTTAAAAAGCCATCAATAGCACATTAGAGGCTGCTGCCTATATACAGTGCCTTGCGAAAGTATTCGGCCCCCTTGAACTTTGCGACCTTTTGCCACATTTCAGGCCTCAAACATAAAGATATAAAACTGTCTTTTTTTGTGAAGAATCAACAACAAGTGGGACACAACCATGAAGTGGAACGACATTTATTGGATATTTCAAACTTTTTTAACAAATCAAAAACGGAAAAATTGGGCGTGCAAAATTATTCAGCCCCCTTAAGTTAATACTTTGTAGCGCCACCTTTTGCTGCGATTACAGCTGTAAGTCGCTTGGGGTATGTCTCTATCAGTTTTGCACATCGAGAGACTGACATTTTTTCCCATTCCTCCTTGCAAAACAGCTCGAGCTCAGTGAGGTTGGATGGAGAGCATTTGTGAACAGCAGTTTTCAGTTCTTTCCACAGATTCTCGATTGGATTCAGGTCTGGACTTTGACTTGGCCATTCTAACACCTGGATATGTTTATTTTTGAACCATTCCATTATAGATTTTGCTTTATGTTTTGGATCATTGTCTTGTTGGAAGACAAATCTCCGTCCCAGTCTCAGGTCTTTTGCAGACTCCATCAGGTTTTCTTCCAGAATGGTCCTGTATTTGGCTCCATCCATCTTCCCATCAATTTTAACCATCTTCCCTGTCCCTGCTGAAGAAAAGCAGGCCCAAACCATGATGCTGCCACCACCATGTTTGACAGTGGGGATGGTGTGTTCAGCTGTGTTGCTTTTACGCCAAACATAACGTTTTGCATTGTTGCCAAAAAGTTCAATTTTGGTTTCATCTGACCAGAGCACCTTCTTCCACATGTTTGGTGTGTCTCCCAGGTGGCTTGTGGCAAACTTTAAACGACACTTTTTATGGATATCTTTAAGAAATGGCTTTCTTCTTGCCACTCTTCCATAAAGGCCAGATTTGTGCAATATACGACTGATTGTTGTCCTATGGACAGAGTCTCCCACCTCAGCTGTAGATCTCTGCAGTTCATCCAGAGTGATCATGGGCCTCTTGGCTGCATCTCTGATCAGTCTTCTCCTTGTATGAGCTGAAAGTTTAGAGGGAAGGCCAGGTCTTGGTAGATTTGCAGTGGTCTGATGCTCCTTCCATTTCAATATTATCGCTTGCACAGTGCTCCTTGGGATGTTTAAAGCTTGGATAATCTTTTTTGTATCCAAATCCGGCTTTAAACTTCTTCACAACAGTATCTCGGACCTGCCTGGTGTGTTCCTTGTTCTTCATGATGCTCTCTGCGCTTTTAACGGACCTCTGAGACTATCACAGTGCAGGTGCATTTATACGGAGACTTGATTACACACAGGTGGATTGTATTTATCATCATTAGTCATTTAGGTCAACATTGGATCATTCATAGATCCTCAATAAACTTCTGGAGAGAGTTTGCTGCACTGAAAGTAAAGGGGCTGAATAATTTTGCACTCCCAATTTTTCAGTTTTTGATTTGTTAAAAAAGTTTGAAATATCCAATAAATGTTGTTCCACTTCATGATTGTGTCCCACTTGTTGTTGATTATTCACAAAAAAATACAGTTTTATATCTTTATGTTTGAAGCCTGAAATGTGGCAAAAGGTCGCAAAGTTCAAGGGGGCCGAATACTTTCGCAAGGCACTGTACATAGACTTGAAATCACTGGCCACTTTAATAAATGGAACACTAGTCACTTTAATAATGTTTACACATTTTGCATTACTCCTCTCATGTGAATATAATGTATTCTATGATGACCCAATGAGAACTGAGGAGCACGGTCAGAGACCATGTCGATTGGAAGTCCATGGATCCGAAAGACGTGCTGCACCATGAGCTGAGCCGTCTCCTTTGCTGAGGGTAACTTGGGGAGGGTAATAAAATGGGCGGCTTTAGAAAACCTATCCACCACCATCAGGATCATGGTGTTGCCATCTGACAAGGGAGACCAGTAACAAAATCCAGTGATATACGGGACCAGGGGCGGTGAGGAACAGGGAGTGGTTGAAGAAGGCCAGACGTAGCTTGCCACGGAGTCTTATTTTGTGCACACACAGTGCAGGCGGTGATGAATACGGAGACATCGGGAACCATGGAAGGCCACCAATAACGAATGTTATTGATGAATGTTATTGTACAACGAGGAATGTGCCCATTCCAGGACAGAGGAACACCCAGTTAGCCGGACACCTCCTCCCATGTTCAACCAAATGAGTTACATGGGACCCAGTAATGGAGAAATCCTTTCTAGAAAATATAGGTGTGAGGGTCCTCATTCCTGTTAGTAAATATCAGAAAGAACCAAATGCCACACTGTGTAGAAATCAAAAGCGCTCTCTCTCCTTCCCCTCTCCCTCTCTCTCTAGAGGCACCTAGTACCATTGGTGACTCAGCATCTATTTGTGTCACATGTGGGAGGGAGAGAGAGAGAGGAAACCATCAACCTGAAGAGGGTTGTGAACGATGGGGAAATAAGTAGCAGTGGGAAGCCCAGAGCAAGATGTAAAATAATTATCACATCTGGCAGGAAGTGACAGACAGGGACCTCAAAGGGTCCCCAGGGCCCCCTCCCTGCCCACCTTTAAGCCCCAGAGAGGCTCTCAATACTATGAGCAGTTGTTTAGAAAGCCCACATAGATACACTATACAGTATAAACAAAAGTATGTGAAAACCCCTTCAAATTGTTGGATTCGGATATTTCAGCCACACTCGTTGCTGACAGATGTATAAAATTGAGCACACAGCCATGCAATCTCCATAGACAAACATTGACAGTAGAATGGCCTTCCTGAAGAGCTCAGTGACTTTCAATGTGGCACAGTCATAGGACGCCATCATTCCAAAAAGTCAGTTGGTCAAATTTCTGCCCTGCTAGAGCTGCCCCGTCAACTGTAAGTGATGTTATTGTGAAGTGGAAACGTCTAGGAGCAACAACGGCTCAGCCACGAAGTCGAAGGCCACACAAGCTCACAGAACAGGACCGCCGAGTGCTAAAAATCGTCTGTCCTTGGTTGCAACACTTACTACCGAGGTCCAAACTGCCTCTGGAAGCAACATCAGCACAATAACTGTTCGTTGGGAGCTTCCTGAAATGGGTTTCCATAGCTGAGCAGCCGCACACAAGCCTAATATCACCACGTGCAATGCCAAGCGTTGGCTAGAGTGGTGTTAAGCACGCTGCCATTGGACTCTGGAGCAGTGTAAACGCACTCTCTGGAGTGATGAATCACACTTCACCATCTGGCAGTCCGACAGAGAAATCTGGGCTTGGTGAATGCCAGGAGGATGCTACCTGCCCAAATGCATAGTGCCAACTGTAAAGTTTGGTGGCGGAGGAATAATGGTCTGGGCTGTTTTTCATGATTCGGGCTATAGGCCTCTTAGTTTCAGTGAAGGGAAATTTAAAAGCTACAGCATACAATGACATTCTAGATGATTATGTGCTTCCATCTTTGTGGCAAAAGTTTGGGGAAGGCACTTTCCTGAGAAATTCCTGATAGAGAGGGCTGCCGAGCTTCAAGCTCTTAGGACACTTTGCAATATTTCGTTTTTTGATGTATTATTTCTTACATTATTAGCCCAGAAAATGTTTTGTGTAATTACATATAACCGGGAAGAACAATAGAGGCAGAAACTCACCAGCACTACCAGCATTACGACCAGGAATACGACTTTCCTGAAGCGGATCCTTTGTTCACACCCCCCCATGGCAATTTAACTGATTCCAGAGGCCGACCCAAAACACTGCCGGCGGAGTAGAGTTACTCGGAGTGGTCTTCTAGTCCGACTTAGGAAGAGCACACACCACCCACCGCTTCCGAGTATATTACTTGCTAATGTTCAGTCTCTGGATAATGAAGTGACAAGCTCAGGGCGAGGATTTCTTCCTAGAGAGACATCGTGAATTGTACCATGTTTTTTACTTTTGATTTTTATTTAACATTTATTTAACTAGGTAAGTCAGTTAAGAACAAATTCTTATTTACAATGACTGCCTACCCCGGTTCAACCCAGACAATGCTTGGTCAATTGTGCACCGCCCTATGGGACTCCCAATCACGGCCGGATGTGATACAGCCTGGATTCGAACCAGGGACTCTAGTGACTCCTCTTGCACTGAGATGCAGTGCCTTAGACTGCTGCAGCACACGGGAGCCCAAAATGTACTGTTTCACAGAAACATGGCTCTCTCAGGATATACTGTCTGAGTCAGTCCAGCCAATTGGGTTCTCAGTTCATCGTGCAGACAGGAATAAATATCTCGCCGGGAAGAAGAAGGGTGGGGGTGTATGTTTAATAATTAATAACAACTCATGGTGTGATTGTGATAACATACAGAAACTCAAGTCCTTTTGTTCACCCAAACTAGAATACCTCACAATCAAATTCCGACTGTATTATCTCAAGAGAATTCTCTTCGGTTAAAGTCACAGCCCTTTATATCCCCACCAAGCCGATACCACGACAGCCCTCAAAGAACTTCGCTGGACTTTATGCAAACTGGAAAACACATATTCTTAGACCACATCTATTGTAGCTGGTGATTTTAACAAAGCAAATTTGACTAAAAGGCTGCCGAATTTCTATCAACACATTGAATGTAGTACCCGCGCTGCTAAAACACTTACGAAGACTGGGATATGTTCCGGGTAGCCTCCGAGAATAATATTGACGGATATACTGATACAGTGACTGAGTTGATCAGGAAGTGTATAAGAGATGTACCCACTGTTAAAGTCTACCCTGACCAGAAACCGTGGATAGAACCACCAAATTTAACCATGGCAAGGTGACTGGGACTGGGGGCTCTCTGTCTCCATGGCCAATGTGAGTAAGACATTTAAGTGTGTTAACCCTTGCAAGGCTGCCGGGTCAGACGGCATCCCTAGCCGCATCTTCAGAGCATGCTCAGACCAGCTGGCTGGTGTGTTTACAGACATATTCAATCTCTTCCTATCCCAATCTTATGTCCCCACATGCTTCAAGATGGCCACCATTGTTCCTGTACCCAAGGAAACATTGGTAACTGAACTAAATGACTATCGCCAAGTAGCACTCAATTCTGTCGTCATGAAATACTTTGAGAGGCTAGTCAAGGATCATATCACCTCTACCTTACCTGTCACCCTATACCCATTTCAATTTTCTTTCCGCCCCAATAGATCCACAGATGATGCAATCGCAATCGCAATCGCAATCGCACACTGCCCTATCCCATCTGGACAAGAGGAACACCTATGTAAGAAGGCTGTTCGTTGACTATAGCTCAGTATTCAACACCATAGTACCCTACAAGCTCATCATTAAGCTTGGGGCCCTCTGTCTGAATCCCACCCTGTGTAACTGAACTTGCTAATCGGCCGCCCACAGGTGGTGAAGGTAGGAAAAACACCTCCATTTAGCTGATTCTCAACACTGGGGCCCCACAAGTGTGCTTGTTCAGGCCCCTCCTGTACTCCCTGATCACCCATGACTGCGTGGCCAAGCAATACTCTAACTCAGGGAGGAGGTGAGGGCTCTGGAAGTGTGGTGCCGGGAAAATAACCTCTCACTCAATGTCAACAAAACAAAGGAGATTATAGTGGACTTCAGGAAATAGCAGAGTGAGCACCCCCCTATCCACATCGATGGGACCGCAGTGGAAAAGGTGGAAAGCTTCAAGTTCCTTGGCGTACACATCACTGACAATCTGAAATGGTCCACCCACACAAACAATGTGGTGAAGAAGGTGCAACAGCACCTCTTCAACCTCAGGAAGCTGAAGAAATTTGGCTTAGCACCCGATGTCACAGGAAGGCCAAAAAGATCATCAAGGAAAACAACCACCCAAACCACTGCCTGTTCACCACACTATCCTCCAGAAGTTGAGGTCAGTACAGTTGCAACAAAGCTGAGACCGAGATACTGAAAAACAGATTATTTCTCAAGGCCATCAGACTGTTAAATAGCCATCAATAGCACATTAGAGGCTGCTGCCTATATACATAGACTTGAAATCACTGGCCACTTTAATAAATGGAACACTAGTCAACATTTAATAATGTTTACATATTTTGCATTACTCATCTCATGTGTATATACGGTATTCTGTTCTACTGTATCTTAGCCTTGTCGCTCTGACAATGCTAGTCAATATATTTACATATTCTTAATTCTATTCCTTTACTTAGATTTGTGTGTACTGTGTATATGTTGTGAAATTGTTAGATATTACTTGTCGGATATTACTGCACTGTCAAAGCTAGAAAACACAAGCATTTCGCTACACCTGCAATAACATCTGCTAAACATGTGTATGTGACCGATAAAATGTGATATTGTTTTGACTTTCCTGTTTAAGCATGACATTGGCATGGTCCATACAGAAATGGTTTGTCAAGATCGGTGTGGAAGAACTTGACTGGCCTGCACAGAGCCGTGACTTCAACCCCAACGAACACCTTTGGGTGTGATGAATGGATGGTTAGGTGACTGGTTGACTGAGTTCATGGCAGGTATCACCCTGTACTTTATTCCTACTAGACGACTATCAACACCCATTCTCCTATTTGGCTCCGCTCCCCGGTTTGCCTTCTATCTAATGGTTTCTATATGAATTTATTTGGAGAAAGGATTTCTTCTTAGTGTAAAATGATGGATGGGGTATTGTGATAATCCTTTACAGTGAGTGCTAATGTTTTCCCCTTTCCCTTCACGCACATCAGTTCTTACGCTGTATTTATATTTTGCATTTTAAATGGCTGCTTGGCAAATTCTCTGGGCGGTTTTGCAATGCAAATGCACGTCTTAACAAAAGGAGGAGCACTGTGTTTTTTTTATAAACACCATTGCTCTTCTCCCCCCCGAGACACTCGTCGGCGGCGGGAAAAGGAGTGGGATCAACATGCAATCATCAAAGCTGGAGGAAACTGCTTATATAACCCACCACTGCTATGGAACTGTGTTTTAAGACATACGTTACTGTATTTATGTTCCTATGCTCTATCCCACTCCACCGTGTCGCAGACCTTCACATTGTAAAGTAGCTCACACTAATGGTGCGGGATGGTTTCTAAACACCATTTTGACGTTGAGGCAAATGTTTCTAAAGGTAGGGAGGCTCAAGGTTTTTCTAGGACATTTGGACATCCGATAAAATCTCCAGTTAAAGAGGCTGGGTTTCAAAAACACTTTGAACTACAAACGAAGAACCCTCCTTTAAGAAGTGTACATTCAGTGCTTTAATGTCATCTTGGCTAACTCGCTCTTCTATGCATGGGCATGGGCATGGGCATGGGCATGGGCATGGGCATGGGCATGGGCATGGGCATTGGCATGGGCATGGACATGGGCATGGGCATGGGCATGGGCATTGTATCTGAATAAAGTTGTTTCAAATGTCAAAAGTGAACGGTGAGTGTAGCACTATAGCTACTCAGTGAGAGGTGTGAGCGAGTGTGTGTAGCACTATAGCTACTCAGTGAGGTGTGAGTGAGTGTGTGTAGCACTATAGCTACTCAGTGAGGTGTGAGCGAGTGTGTGTAGCACTATAGCTACTCAGTGAGGTGTGAGCGAGTGTGTGTAGCACTATAGCTACTCAGTGAGGTGTGAGCGAGTGTGTGTAGGGGGATTACAGCAATGGACTATTCGTTTTCTCAGCTGAGAAGGTCTGTATTTGGAGGAAGACTGAAAGTGCATAATCTCATTAATGAGCTATTACAGCATTTTCCCTCCATTTCTCTGGAATTGATGGTCTCTGTGGATCTATTACAAAATATTGTGAAGAGCCAACATGATTGCTCCTTGAACATTCAAACTCTTCAGTCATTGTAATCGTTCCAGGGAGAAGTTGTATAGATGGGACTCCAGATTCAGCAAAAACCAGCAAAAATAAATGCCTATGTGTGATTACTTAGTCCAATAAATTTTCCCTCCATTGAATTGAGGCATGTTATAATCTTCCAGTAAATAGAAAGCAATATAGCGAATCAAAGTGCTTACCCTAATTTGAAAGGTAGAATTGTTCTAGAAAAATGATCTGGACTTAATGGCCATGTACAGTACTCTTATAATATCAACCCGGAACAGCCAGAAGAGGACTGGCCACCCATCAGACCCTGTTCCTCTCTAGGTTTCTTTCTAGGTTCCTGCCTTTCCAGGGAGTTTTTCCTAGGCACTGTGCTTCTACATCTTCTACAGCTTCTACAGTGCCTTGCGAAAGTATATGGCCGCCTTGAACTTTGCAACCTTTTGCCACATTTCAGGCTTCAAACATAAAGATATAAAACTGTATTTTTTTGTGAAGAATCAACAACAAGTGGGACACAATCATGAAGTGGAACGACATTTATTGGATATTTCAAAAAATTTTAACAAATCAAAAACTGAAAAATTGGAAGTGCAAAATTATTCAGCCCCTTTACTTTCAGTGCAGCAAACTCTCTCCAGAAGTTCAGTGAGGATCTCTGAATGATCCAATGTTGACCTAAATGACTAATGATGATAAATACAATCAACCTGTGTGTAATCAAGTCTCCGTATAAATGCACCTGCACTGTGATAGTCTCAGAGGTCCGTTAAAAGCGCAGAGAGCATCATGAAGAACAAGGAACACACCAGGCAGGTCCGAGATACTGTTGTGAAGAAGTTTAAAGCCGGATTTGGATACAAAAAGATTTCCAAAGCTTTAAACATCCCAAGGAGCACTGTGCAAGCGATAATATTGAAATCGAAGGAGTATCAGACCACTGCAAATCTACCAAGACCTGGCCGTCCCTCTAAACTTTCAGCTCATACAAGGAGAAGACTGATCAGAGATGCAGCCAAGAGGCCCATGATCACTCTGGATGAACTGCAGAGATCTACAGTGGAAGAAGGTGCTCTGGTCAGATGAAACCAAAATTGAACTTTTTGGCAACAATGCAAAACGTTATGTTTGGCGTAAAAGCAACACAGCTGAACATACCATCCCCACTGTCAAACATGGTGGTGGCAGCATCATGGTTTGGGCCTGCTTTTCTTCAGCAGGGACAGGGAAGATGGTTAAAATTGATGGGAAGATGGATGGAGCCAAATACAGGACCATTCTGGAAGAAAACCTGATGGAGTCTGCAAAAGACCTGAGACTGGGACGGAGATTTGTCTTCCAACAAGACAATGATCCAAAACATAAAGCAAAATCTACAATGGAATGGTTAAAAAATAAACATATCCAGGTGTTAGAATGGCCAAGTCAAAGTCCAGACCTGAATCCAATCGAGAATCTGTGGAAAGAACTGAAAACTGCTGTTCACAAATGCTCTCCATCCAACCTCACTGAGCTCGAGCTGTTTTGCAAGGAGGAATGGGAAAAAATGTCATTCTCTCGATGTGCAAAACTGATAGAGACATACCCCAAGCGACTTACAGCTGTAATCGCAGCAAAAGGTGGCGCTACAAAGTATTAACTTAAGGGGGATGAATAATTTTACACGCCCAATTTTTCAGTTTTTGATTTGTTAAAAAAGTTTGAAATATCCAATAAATGTCGTTCCACTTCATGATTGTGTCCCACTTGTTGTTGATTCTTCACAAAAAAATACAGTTTTATATCTTTATGTTTGAAGCCTGAAATGTGGCAAAAGGTCGCAAAGTTCAAGGGGGCCGAATACTTTCGCAAGGCACTGTACATCAAAAGTGCTTTATAAATAAATGTGATTTGATTTTAGAATGTCTGAATGATGTTCCACCTGGAAAACCCTACAATAATGTGTGTAACAGGCCAAAAATTGGTGTTCAATTTCTGATACAATACCTACTGATTGTTTTGAATAGCAGCAGTAAGACTACCACATAGCAGCAGTAAGACAACCACATAGCAGCAGTAAGACTACCACATAATAGAGGTAAGACTACCACACAGCAGCAGTAAGATTACCACATAGCAGCAGTAAGACTACCACATAGCAGCAGTAAGATTACCACATAGCAGCAGTAAGACTACCACATAGCAGCAGTAAGACTACTTACTACACAGCCTACATAGCAGCCTGGCAGCAGTAAGACTACCACATAGCCTACATAGCAGCAGTAAGACTACCACAGACTACAAAACAACCTGGAAGCAGTAAGACTATCAAATAGCCTACATAGCAGCAGTAAGACTACCACAGACTACAAAACAACCTAGCAGCAGTAAGACTACCACAAAGCCTAAATAGCAGCCTGGCAGCAGTAAGACTACCACATAGCCTACATAGCAGCAGTAAGACTACCACATATTTTATTTACCTTTATTTAACTAGGCAAGTCAGTTAAGAACAAATTCTTATTTTCAATGACGGCCTAGGAACAGTGGGTTAACATAGCCTACATAGCAGATTTATGAGATATATGAGTTCAGAAAACTCAACATTTCCCCCTAAAAAATAGTGTTACTTTTTACGGTCGTATATAATGAAGTGTAAACAACTTGACATTGGCTAAGGAAGAGTAAACAACTTGACATTGGCTAATGAAGAGTAAACAACCTGACATTGGCTAATGAAGAGTAAACATCCTGACATTGGCTAATGAAGAATAAACAACCTGACATTGGCTAATGAAGAGTAAACATTCTGACATTGGCTAATGAAGAGTAAACAACCTGACATTGGCTAATGAAGAGTAAACAAACCTGACATTGGCTAATGAAGAGTAAACAAACCTGACATTGGCTAATGAAGAGTAAACAAACTGACATTGGCTAATGAAGTGTAAACAACCTGACATTGGCTAATGAAGAGTAAACAAACTGACATTGGCTAATGAAGAGTAAACAACCTGACATTGGCTAATGAAGAGTAAACAACCTGACATTGGCTAATGAAGGGTAAACAACCTGACATTGGCTAATGAAGAGTAAACAACCTGACATTGGCTAATGAAGAGTAAACAACCTGACATTGGCTAATGAAGGGTAAACAAACTGACATTGGCTAATGAAGAGTAAACAACCTGACATTGGCTAATGAAGAGTAAACAACCTGACATTGGCTAATGAAGAGTAAACAAACTGACATTGGCTAATGAAGAGTAAACAACCTGACATTGGCTAATGAAGAGTAAACAACCTGACATTGGCTAATGAAGAGTAAACAACCTGACATTGGCTAATGAAGAGTAAACAACCTGACATTGGCTAATGAAGAGTAAACAAACTGACATTGGCTAATGAAGAGTAAACAACCTGACATTGGCTAATGAAGGGTAAACAAACTGACATTGGCTAATGAAGAGTAAACAAACTGACATTGGCTAATGAAGAGTAAACAACCTGACATTGGCTAATGAAGAGTAAACAAACTGACATTGGCTAATGAAGAGTAAACAAACTGACATTGGCTAATGAAGTGTAAACAACTTGACATTGGCTAATGAAGAGTAAACAAACTGACATTGGCTAATGAAGAGTAAACAAACTGACATTGGCTAAGGAAGAGTAAACAACCTGACATTGGCTAATGAAGTGTAAACAACTTGACATTGGCTAATGAAGAGTAAACAAACTGACATTGGCTAATGAAGAGTAAACAACCGGACATTGGCTAATGAAGGGTAAACAACCTGACATTGGCTAATGAAGAGTAAACAAACTGACATTGGCTAATGAAGAGTAAACAAACTGACATTGGCTAATGAAGAGTAAACAAACTGACATTGGCTAATGAAGAGTAAACAAACTGACATTGGCTAATGAAGAGTAAACAAACTGACATTGGCTAATGAAGAGTAAACAACCTGACATTGGCTAATGAAGGGTAAACAACCTGACATTGGCTAATGAAGAGTAAACAAACTGACATTGGCTAATGAAGAGTAAACAACCTGACATTGGCTAATGAAGAGTAAACAACCTGACGTTGGCTAATGAAGAGTAAACAACCTGACATTGGCTAATGAAGAGTAAACAACCTGACATTGGCTAATGAAGGGTAAACAAACTGACATTGGCTAATGAAGAGTAAACAAACTGACATTGGCTAATGAAGAGTAAACAACCTGACATTGGCTAATGAAGAGTAAACAAACTGACATTGGCTAATGAAGAGTAAACAACCTGACATTGGCTAATGAAGGGTAAACAAACTGACATTGGCTAATGCAGACTCAGAAAATCGTTTGAAATAAATAAAGCCCATGCAGAACGCGGTAATGAAGGAAAATAATGAGGCATAAAGTACAAAGCCGTTCACGTCTTAATGTGCAGAAAACTTCTCTGACATTTGAGATCTGCCAGAGCTTATGCTTCCTCGCTGTGTGTGTGTGTCTTTTTGTGTGTGTGTGTGTGTGTGTGTGTGTGTGTGTGTGTGTGTGTGTGTGTGTGTGTGTGTGTGTGTGTGTGTGTGTGTGTGTGTGTGTGTGTGTGTGTGAGCTCATTGTTCGCTCTTCATAATTGGGTCACCTCAGTGCTGAAACACTATAACAGTCCCTTGATCTGGCGGTTTAGTTGACAAGGAGTCCCAGGGAGCTACGGGGAGAGAAGTACACACACATTTTATTTACCATTAACAGGGGATGTACAGACAAAACTTTTACAAAATAATTATTTCTCTTTGGACAGCATGTGGGAGGAGATTAGAGGAAGGAGGGGAGAGGTTATAATGTGAGATGCTGTTAATTGGTTGATTAGAAGTCCTGGGCTGCATCTCAAAAGTCTACAGTGCTTTCCTCTTCTCATCTCCTTATCTCTTTCTTGCATGCTATTCATACATCAGGAAATGCAACAACATGTTTCAATGTCCACATGAAGCATGAAGTAATGTATTGGTCATTCTAAGTTGTACACTAGGAAGGACATGGAATGTCGGTAGAGTCTCTTTCCTTTAAGGTTGCAGTAGTTAGTCGACCCGTAATACCAGACTCATGGCACAGCATATGACTTCTGTTGTAGACAACTTGGCCTGACAGGTCCTGAGTGAAGGTAAGCCCTGAGTGAAGGTAAGCCCTGAGTGAAGATAGGCCCTGAGTGAACATAGGCCCTGAGTGAACATAGGCCCTGAGTGAACATAGGCCCTGAGTGAACATAGGCCCTGAGTGAACATAGGCCCTGAGTTAAGATAGGCCCTGAGTTAAGATAGGCCCTGAGTTAAGATAGGCCCTGAGTTAAGCACTCTACTGATTGTAGCAGGCTGATGATGTCTGTCTGTGTTACTGGTTTTGTGAAGTGTAATCTCTGAAGTGGATCTGTGAATATTGCCAATATATGGCCGTAGATTGGAATAGGGATTGATCACACGTGGCATCTGAGGCCCCTACTCTCCTCTCCTCTCTTTGTATTTGTTTGAGGTACCCAATATTCTGTTATGGGTATGTATCTCCATCTCTCTCCTCTGAGCCCCTTGCTGTGTCAGACAGTGTTATGGGTGCTCCAGCGACATTACAATGATGGATTAAGCCAGACGTTAAAATTGCCTATTTGTGGGAACTTAATAAAGAAAATTGAGGAACTAATTCCTTGACTGTGCACATCCCTTGTGTTTGTGATTATACACTGAGTGTACAAAACATTAGGAACACCATTCTCTTTCCATAACATAACAGACCAGGTGAATCCAGGTGAAAGCTGTGATCCCTTATTGATGTTACTTGTTAAATCGACTTCAAATCAGTGTAGATGAAGGGGAGGAGTCAGGTTAAAGAAGGATTTTTAAGCTTTGAGGCAATTGAGACATGGATTGTGTTTATGTGCCATTCAGTGTGTGAATAGGCAAGACATTCAAGTGCCTTTGAACGGGGTATGGTACTAGGTGCCAGGCGCACACAGGTTTGAGTGTGTTAAGAACTGCAACACTGCTGGGTTTTTCACGCTCAACAGTTTCCCGTGTGTGTCAAGAATGGTCCACCACCCAAAGGACATTCAGCCAACTTTACACAGCTGTGGGAAGCTTTCGAGTCAACATGGGCCAGCATCCCTGTGGAATGCTTTCGACCCCTTGTAAAGTCCATGCCCCAACGAATTAAGGCTGTTCCGAGGCAAACGGGTTGCAACTCAATATTAGGAAGGTGATCCTAATGTTTTGCACCCTCAGTATATAATGCTGGCTTGAGCAACACGCTACTGTTCTGACCTGCAAATAGGCCTAAACCGTGGGCCACGCCCCTTCTTTCCTAACATGGAGAAGCAGAGACACATATTCTAAACACCTGGCTCTGTGGAAAATATACTTCCATATGACCTCACATGTCATGGACATTACAGAGATACTGGAGCGTCCTTAATGACATTCCATAGAAGAACCCCAACGTTTATCTTTAGATTCAAATGTGATCAAAATAAACTGAGCAAAGCAGGAGAACAGGGCTACTGGTCAAAGAGTAACACGTCATCTACTGTCTTATCCACCATGTTGGATATGTGATTAGATCTGTTAGATATGTGTTTAGACATGTAGAAACTGTGTTGCACTGCCAAGCCTGCTCAACTGTAGTATTCTCTTTATAAAACTGTGAGAGACTGTTGATCTGATAAAGTCCTGATAAAGCTGCCTTTACTGTCAATAATACTCGCCAACGTGAAATCATTGGACAATAAATTAGACGAGGTACGATCACGAATATCCTACCAACGGGACATCAAAAACGGTAATATCCTATGTTTCACAGAATCGTGGCTGAATGACAACATGGATATTCAGCATATACGCTGCACCGGCAAGATAGAACAGCAGACTCCGGTAAACAGCTGGAGCACGAAATCTAAGGAATTCTCTAGATTTTGCTCGCCTGAAGTAGAGTGTATTGTGATAAATTGCAGGCCACACTACTTGTCTAGAGAGTTTTCAGCTATACTTTTCGTGGCTGTTTATTTACCACCACAGACAGATGCTGACACTAAGACCGGACTCAGTCAGCTGTATAAGGAAATAAGCAAACAGGAACCACTCAGCCAGAGGTGGCGCTCCTAGTTGCCGGAGACTTTAATGCAGGGAAACTTAAATCAGTTCCACCAAATTTCTATCAACATGCTAAATGTGCAACCAGAGGGAAAAAAAATTCTAGATCACCTGTACTCCACACACAGAGAAGCGTACAAAGCTTTCCCTTGCCCTCCATTTGGTAAATCTGACCACAACTCTATCCTCCTGATTCCTGCTTACAAGCAAAAATTAAAGCAGGAAGCACCAGTGTCTCAGTCTATAAAAAAGTGATAAGATGAAGCAGATGCTAAACTACAGGACTGTTTTGCTATCACAGACTGGAACATGTTCCGGGATTCTTCCTATGGCATTGAGGTGTACATCACCTCAGTCACTGGCTGTATGAATTAGTGGATCGAGGACATCATCCCCACAGTGACTGTACCTACATACCCCAACCAGAAGCCATGGATTACAGGCAACATTTGCACTGAACAAAAGGGTAGAGCTGCCGCTTTCAAGGTGCGGGACTCTAACCCGGAAGCTTACAAGCAATCCTGCTATGCCCAGTGAGTAACCATCAAACAGGCAAATAATCAATACAGGGCTAAGATTGAATCACACTACACCGGCTCCGACGCTCGTCTTATGTGGCAGGGCTTGCAAACTATTACAGACTACAATGGGAAGCACAGCCGCGAGCTGCACAGTGACACGAGCCTACCAGACGAGCTAAACCACTTCTATGCTAGCTTCGAGGTAAGCAACACTGAGGCATGCATGAGAGCATCAGCTGTTCCGGACGACTGTGTAATCACGCTCTCCGTAGCCGACATGAGTAAGACCTTTAAACAGGTCAACATTCACAAGGCTGCGGGGCCAGACGGATTACCAGGACGTGTGCTCCGGGCATGTGCTGACCAATTGGCAGCTGTCTTCGCTAAACATTTTCAACATCTCCCTGGTTGAGTCTGTAATACCAACATGTTTCAAGCAGACCACCATAGTCTCTGTGCCCAAGAACATAAAGGCAACCTGCCTAAATGACTACAGACCCGTAGCACTCACGTCCGTAGCCATGAAGTGCTTTGAAAGGCTGGTAATGGCTCACATCAACACCATTATCCCAGAAACGCTAGACCCACTCCAATTTGCATACCGCCCAAACAGATCCACAGATGATGTAATCTTTATTGCACTCCACACTGCCCTTTCCCACCTGGACAAAAGGAACACTTATGTGAGAATGCTATTCATTGACTACAGCACAGCGTTCAACACCATAGTACTCTCAAAGCTCATCACTAAGATAAGGATCCTGGGACTAAACACCTCCCTCTGCAACTGGATCCTGGACTTCCTGACAGGCCGCCCCCAGCTGATGAGAGTGGGTAGCAACACATCTGCCACGCTGATTCTCAACACTGAAGCTCCCCAACAGTGCATGCTCAGTCCCCTCCTGTACTCCCTGTTCACCCACGACTGCATGGCCAGGCACAACTCCAACACCATGTTGGAGTTGTGCCTGGCCATGCAGACGAGACAGCCTATAGGGAGGAGGTCAGAGACCTAGACGGGTGGTGCCAGAATAACAACCTATTCCTCAACGTAACCAAGATTAAGGAGATGATTGTGGACTACAGGAAAAGGAGGACCGAGCACGCCCCCATTCTCATCGACGGGGCTGTAATGGAGCAGGTTGAGAGCTTCAAATTCCTTGGTGTCCACATCACCAACAAACCAGAATGATCCAAACACACTAAGACAGTCGTGAAGAGGGCACGACAAAGCCTATTTCCACTCAGGAAATTAGAAAGATTGGCATTGCTCCTGAGATCCTCAAAAGATACTACAGCTGCAACATCGAGAGCATACTGACTGGTTGCATCACTGCCTGATTCTGCAATTGCTCGGCCTCTGACTGCAAGGCACTACAGAGGGTAGTGCGTACGGCCCAGTACATCACTGGGGCTAAGCTGCCTGCCATCCAGGACCTCTACCCCAGGCGGGGTCAGAGGAAGGCCCTAAAAATTGTCAAAGACCTCAGCCACCCCAGTCATAGACTGCTTTCTCTATTACCGCATGGCAAGCGGTACCGGAGTGCCAAGTCTAGGACAAAAAGCTTCTCAACAGTTTTTTCCCCCAAGCCATAAGACTGCTGAACAGATAATCAAATGGCTACCCAGATGTTTTGCATTGTGTGCCCCCCAACCCCTCTTTTTTATGCTGCTGCTACTCTCTGTTTGTCATATATGCATAGTCAATTTAACTATACATTCATGTACATACTACCTCAATTGGCCCGACCAACCAGTGCTCCCACACATTGGCTAACAGACCTATCTGCATTGTGTCCCACCACTCCCCACCCTCCTACCCCTCTTTTACACTACTGCTACTCTCTGTTCATCATATTTGCATAGTCACTTTAACCATATCTACATGTACATACTACCTCAATCTGCCTGACTAACCTGTGTCTGTATGTAGCTTCGCTACTTTTATAGCCTCAATACTGTATATAGCCTGTCTTTTCACTGTTGTTTTATTTCTTTAATTAAAGTAGCTATTGTTCACCTAATACATTTTTTGTACTATTGGTTAAAGTCTGTAAGGAAGCATTTCGCTGTAAGGTCTACACCTGTTGTATTCGGCGCACGTGACAAATAAACTTTAATTTGATTTGATTATCTTCAAACCCTAATCCCAGAAGAGTATGTTTCCTACAGGCAGTCACGACGGTGTAGTATTCTGTAGTGTGCAGGCCGTGTACTGTAATTGTATTGTAAATGACTGCTGGTAGCTAGCCTGTGCAACTTAACAGGCAGTGGCTTGAGCAGAAAGCAGCACCGAAGGAGAGAAGGTAAGAGAGAGTGAGAGAGAGAGAGAGTGGGGAAAGGGGAAAGTCTTGGTTTATTATGTCTCTTAATGGAGCCCCATCTGTTAGAAACAAAATAATGAATTCTATTCGCTTCCATCATCCCTTCCCTCCCTCTGCTGAAGGGGCTGAGAGTCGCTGTGAGTCGCACTCATGCTGTTAGAGTCAATTAAAATATTCATCTGTCAAGCTGCTGCTACTCTACAATACCATGGCTGGGCTGGACTGGTCTGGGCTGATCTGCTCTATCTGAGCCTCTCCACCACGGCTGGCCTCCCTTTTCTCTCTGGGAGATACTCAGTTTGCGTCCCAAATTGCACCCTATTCCCTATCAAGTGCTCTACGGGCCATACGTTCTTTGGTAAAAAATAGGGAATATCGGTGTCATTTGGGACCCATCCTGAGACACTCTGAATATGCACTCTCTCCTTCTCACTCAAACACACACTTCTCTCTGTCTCACAGACCCGGAAACACTTCCTCCTTCTATCTCTCTCTCTGTCTCACAGACCCGGAAACACTTCCTCCTTCTACCTCTCTCTCTGTCTCACAGACCCGGAAACACTTCCTACTTCTATCTCTCTCTGTCTCACAGACCCGGAAACACTTCCTCCTTCTATCTCTCTCTCTGTCTCACAGACCCGGAAACACTTCCTACTTCTATCTCTCTCTGTCTCACAGACCCGGAAACACTTCCTCCTTCTATCTCTCTCTGTCTCACAGACCCGGAAACACTTCCTCCTTCTATCTCTCTCTCTGTCTCACAGACCAGGAAACACTTCCTCCTTCTATCTCTCTCTCTCTGTCTCACAGACCCGGAAACACTTCCTCCTTCTACCTCTCTCTCTGTCTCACAGACCCGGAAACACTTCCTCCTTCTATCTCTCTCTCTGTCTCACAGACCCGGAAACACTTCCTCCTTCTATCTCTCTCTCTGTCTCACAGACCAGGAAACACTTCCTCCTTCTATCTCTCTCTCTGTCTCACAGACCAGGAAACACTTCCTCCTTCTATCTCTCTCTCTGTCTCACAGACCCGGAAACACTTCCTCCTTCTACCTCTCTCTCTGTCTCACAGACCCGGAAACACTTCCTCCTTCTATCTCTCTCTCTGTCTCACAGACCCGGAAACACTTCCTCCTTCTACCTCTCTCTCTGTCTAACAGACCCGGACACACTTCCTCTTTCTACCTCGCATTCTGTCCCTCCATTTCTCTCTCACACACACTCGATCTCGCTCTCCTCTTCTCATCCCTCCATCATTCTTCCCTCTATCCTCCAAATGCAATTTAAAACTCACTCTGTCTCCACACTGTCATCGGTTTCACATGAGCTCTTCTCCATTTTAAACACTGAATGAATATTGTTTCTTTTCCATATAGAATCTAGTTAAATGTGAGATCTAGGGGGGAAAAAAGGTGGGGCATCCAACCTATTCTATGTGTGAATCCTTATGCCCCGATAAAATGACCCTAAAATGAAAGATGAAATGGGTATAGCCTCTGCAGTTTTTATTGGCTCCCATTGTGGGAGAAAGGCTCCTATTGCTATAACAACAGCCTAATAAAATTCACCTCCATGCATTTCTATTCCTCCCTAAGAGGATCAGGGAGTGTGCAGTGTAGTTTTCTATATTAAGGATTAGTTCTGGCAATGCTTGATGTGAATGTAGAGCACTGTAGGACGTGGGTCTGCATTCTGACCAGGGGAGAGGTGGAAGATAGGAAGGAAGAGGGGGAAAGTGAGAAGAGATGGAGCAGAGGTGGGAGAGAAGTATGTGGGAAGAGAGGGAAATGATGAGAGGGGGAGAGGTGGGTGTGAGAGAGAAGAGGGATGGGGGATAGGAGAGATGTGTGGTTCAGTTGGTAAGTATGTGACGCTAACAGTGCCAAGGTTGTGGTTTATTGTGGGCTGTTGTTATGACTCTAAGCTAATCCTTGATCTGTTGTTATGACTCTAAGCTAAGCCTTGATTTGTTGTTATGATTCTAAGCTAAGCCTTGATCTGTTGTTATGACTCTTAAGCTAAAGCATGATCTGTTGTTATGACTCTTAAGCTAAAGCATGATCTGTTGTTATGACTCTTAAGCTAAAGCATGATCTGTTGTTATGACTCTAATCCAAGACATGATCTGTTGTTATGACTCTTAATAAGGATCTCTTACAGCTTAATGCACAACCAGGGTAGAACCACATACATTGTGGGAAGTAACAAAGTGTTGCATTAGAGGAATATACATCCTTCTCATGACGTCAGAGTTAAAAACCTAAACAAAAGTCTAACTATACTGGAAATGGACAGAGAGAACTCCCCACATTAATACAACTGAGTATAAAACGGTGACTAGTTCTAAGGCTTTAAAAGCTAGACTGAATGACTGAGAATGTGAATGGACGAAGAAGGCATTTGGCAATGAGACTGAAGCAAACTGAACATTTCTCATCTATTTATGCTGAACAATAACGGTAAACTTTGTACCCTTTCCTCCCAAATGAATCATACTTGCAATACTTTCTATTCCAATCTGTACACCTCTGAATTTCCTGAAGCCTCTAGGAAGATGTTGTCCTTTTTAAATTAATTGGACCTCCCTTCCCTTTCTCTTAATCAAGTGAGTATATTAGATGCACCCATCTCCTTGGCAGAACTCCAGGGTTGGATGGTATCCCTCCTGAATTATTGTTGGCTGTGTGGGATTTAGTCGGATCTCTATTACTAGACTCAATCAACCAATCGTTGTAGATTGGGATATTCCATAGTGACCACAAAACAGCTCTTATTTCCTTGCTATTGAAAGGTGGCAAGGACCAACTTGAATGTTCAAACTACAGGCACTATCGATTTTGAACTGCAATATTAAACTCTTTGTGAAGGTCTTATCAAAATGACTAGATACTTGCATATCATGCTTGGTTAAGCCGGACCAATCTGGATTCATAAAGGGTCAGTTGGCCTTGGAAAACATACATATTGAAGACTACTCTCAACCACAGGCTTATGCTGTCCTCTCACTATCACGGCAGGTAGCCTGGTGGTTAGAGCATTGGACTAGTAACCAAAAGGTTGCAAGATCAAATCCTGAGCTGAGAAGGTAAAAATCTGGAGATCTGCCCCTGAACAAGGCAGTTAACCCACTGTTCCAAGGCAGTCATTGAAAATATTAATTTATTCTTAACTGACTTGCCTAGTGAGTCCCGGTCTATTTGCCCTTTCATTAGAACCGGTAGCCCAGGCCATTAGGAAAAATAATAATCTTGCCTATTAAGATCAGAGAAACAGTCAACCATATGTACCTGTTGGTTGATGTCATCTTACTGGATTTGTCTGATATCTTTAATTCTATACCACACATACTTGACCTCTTCTAACAATTTGGCTCTTTCTCTGGCCGTAAAATCAACTGATCCAAGTCTATCTTAATGCCTCTAAACCCCACAGCCAAACAAGTCACATTACCCTGTTTATCTATCATTTTAGAAAATAAGGGATTTACATACTTGAGCATTCAAATTAGATCCAATTTGCAGGTCATGATTAATGAAAATTTCAGTGCAATATTGAATAAAAAAAAAATTAAAAGATGTAAGTACATGGTCCCTAGTTCATTTTACTCTTTATGGAAACGTTTCAGTTATTCAAAGGATTGTCTTCCCTTGAATTAATTTCCTGTTCTCAATGCTTCCTCTTCCAACTTCATTCTTTAAGGACATAGATATCTCGGTGAGAAATTTCATTTGGAATGGGAAAAGTCCTAGAATTAGCCTATCCACCGTACAACGCCCAATAAAGCTTGGAAGGCGCTCTCTACCCAACTTTAAACTCTACTTTTGGGCATTTCAGCTCAGGTCACTGAATATTTGTCTTGACTCTTCAACTAATGAACCTTTGCGGAAAATAGAGGAGGCCAAGCCTCCGCAAATTAGAATTTAGGACCTTCCTTCTTCTGGGATAAAGAAAAAGACGGGATATATTTTATGGGATATATTGTAAAAAATACATTGATAGTTTGTTACCGAATCAATAACTATCTCTGCACAACTTTAGTTACAGTTGAAGTCGGAAGTTTACATACACCTTAGCCAAATACATTTAAACTCAGTTTTTCACAATTCCTGACATTTAATCAGAGTAAAAATTCCCTGTCTTAGATCAGTTAGGATCACCACTTTATTTTAAGAATGTGAAATGTCGGAGTAATAGTTGAGAGAATGATTTATTTCAGCTTTTATTTCTTTCATCACATTCCCAGTGGGTCAGACGTTTACATACACTCAATTAGTATTTGGTAGCATTGCCTTTAAATTGTTTAACTTGGGTCAAATGTTTTGGGTAGCCTTCCACAAGCTTCCCACAATTAGTTGGGTGAATTTTGGCCCATTCCTCCTGACAGAGCTGGTGTAACTGAGTCAGGTTTGTAGGCCTCCTTGCTCGCACAAGCTTTTTCAGTTCTGCCCACAAATGCTCTGTAGGATGAGGTCAGAGCTTTGTGATGGCCACTACAATACCTTGACTTTGTTGTCCTTAGGCTGTTTTGCCACAACTTTGGAAGTATGCATGGGTTCATTGTCCATTTGGAAGACCCATTTGCGACCAAGCTTTAACTTCCTGACTGATGTCTTGAGATGTTGCTTCAATATATCCAGATAATTTTCCTGCCATCTATTTTGTGAAGCGCACCAGTCCCTCCTGCAGCAAAACACCCCCACAACATGATGCTGCCACCCCCGTGCTTCACAGTTGGGATGGTGTCTTCGGCTTGCATGCATCCCCATTTTTCCTCCAAACATAATGATGGTCATTATGGCCAAACAGTTCTATTTTGTTTCTTCAGACCAGAGGACATTTCTCCAAAAAGTATGATCTTTGTCGCCATGTGCAGTTGCAAACTGTAGTCTGGCTCTTTTAAGGTGGTTTTGGTGCTGTGGCTTCTTCCTTGCTGAGCAGCCTTTCAGTTTATGTCGATATATGACTTGTTTTACTGTGGATATAAACGCTTTTGTACCTGTTTCCTCCAGCATCTTCACAAGGTCCTTTGCTGTTGTTCTGGGATTGATTTGCACTTTTCGCACCAAAGTACGTTCACCTCTAGGAGACAGAATGCGTCTCCTTCCTGAGCGGTATGATGGCTGCATGGTCCCATGGTGTTTGTACTTGCGTACTATTGTTTGTACAGATGAACGTGGTACCTTCAGGCATTAGGAAATTGCTCCCAAGGATGAACCAGACTTGTGGAGGTCTACAATTTTTTTTCTGAGGTCTTGGCTGATTTCTTTAGATTTTCCCATGATGTCAAGCAAAGAGGCACTGAGTTTAAAGGTAGGCCTTGAAATACATCCACAGGTACAACTGAAATGACGTCAATTAGCCTATCAGAAGTTTCTAAAGCCATGACATAATTTTCTGGAATTTTCCAAGCTGTTTAAAGGCACAGTCAACTTAGTGTACGTAAACTTCCGACCCACTGGAATTGTGATATAGTGAATTATCAGTGAAATAATCTATCTCTAAACAATTGTTGGGAAAGCTTCTTGTGTCATGCACAAAGTAGATGTCCTAACCAACTTGTCAAAACTAAGAAATGTGTGTGTGTGTAAAGTGTATGTAAGTGTATGTAAACCTCCGACTTCAACTGTATCTCTTATTTTGAATAACACATTTATTTTATCTGGCTCTATGCCCTTTACATTACCTTCTTGGTGAAGCCTTCATGTTTTGATGGATATCTTCAATCTGCAAGGGCTTGGTGCCTTTCAAGATCTGAAAGAGTCATATTTTCTCCCTTGTTCTTCCAGTGTTTTTTAAATATTTTTTTTGATCTCAGACTGAAAACCTACAGGGTACGATGGGACACCAAACCAGGCCCCCACTCTTTATTGAAATAATTTTCATGTTCAGGGAAAGCCTGAATGGTGTCCTCACTGTATGATAGGTTAGTGACTCACAATATAAACATTTACATGATATGGAGGTATGGGTAAGGGACAGACAAAGTGCAGGGTTTGAATGGTGTTGGGACCACAATATGGGGCAATATTTTTGTCTCTTAACAGCCTCACCCATCAATTTATTCATTTTAAATTTGCTCATAGGTTTTAATTGACCCCAGAATGAAGTTTCAAGGTAAAGCTTGTGGATAGTGAGTCATGTAATACATGTACCCAATCTGAGGTTGGGAATTATATGAGTATGTTTTGGAGCTGTATACCGTTGAAGTGTCTTTGGGTTCATGTTGTTAATGTTTTAAATGTTATTCTTGGCAGGAGCCTACCGATTTGTCCATCCCTCCTCCTGCTGGGTTGTAGCCCTAGCATTTCCTTCTCTTATTAAGAGAGATGGATTGTTATGGTTTCTATAACCGCAGGCCTAAAAAATATTCTAAGGAGTTGGTTTGAAGCAGGTTTTGCCCTTTGCAGATTTTGGTTGCGTATGTACTTGTTTTTTAAGTATATGTTGCTTGTGTACTTATGTCCCACTTGCAAAAACTAAACTTCTTACGACTAGGTGTCGACACCTATCAACATCTTCCGGTAAAATTGGAGGGTGCTCAATTCAAATAAAAAATCATAACGATTATGGATATTAAACATTTAGGTACATACAAGTGTCTTATATTGGTTAAAAGCTTACATTCGTATTAATCTAACTGCATTGTCCGATTTACAATAGGCTTTACAGCGAAAGCATGTCATGCGATTGTTTGAGGACGTTGCCCCACCTCAAAATATTTTTCAACCAGCACAGGTTTCATAAATTCACAAATGGCAATTAAATATTCAGTTACCTTTTGAAAATCTTCCTCTGATTTGCAATCCAAATGTCACGCTCTGACCTTAGTTATCTATGTTTTCTTTATTATTTTGGTTAGGTCAGGGTGTGATGAGGGTGTTTTTAATTGTCTAGGGTTTTTTGTATGTCCAGGGGTTTTTGTAAGTCTAGGTGTTTATATGTCTATGGTTGCCAAGATTGGTTCTCAATCAGAGGCATTTGTTTATCGTTGTCTCTGATTGGGGACCATATTTAGGTAGCCATATTCCTTGGGTGTTTGTGGGTTCTTATTCTATGTTTAGTTGCCTGTCTGCACTAGCCATATTAGCGTCATGGTTTGTTTTGATCGTCTTGTTCAGTGTTCATTCTTTAATAAAGAGGAATGTACACTTATCATGCTGCGTCTTGGTCTCCTCCTTACGACGACCGTGACACCAAAGGGTTCCAGCTACAACATGCAGTGTCGTTTGTTAGATAAAACCCTTCTTTATATCCCAAAAAGTCTGTTTAGTTGGTGCCATCGATTTGAGTAATCAACTCGTTCAACATGCAGAGAAAGGAATCCAAAAAGCTACCACTAAGCTTTGTTAAAACAAGTCAAAATACATTTCTATCTAATCCTCAGGTACACTAAAATGTTATTAAACTATAATATTTCATAAGGAAAGAAGTGTGTTCCATAGGAAAGCGATATCAGCAGGTGCACGTCCTCTACATTACGACAAAAAAAATAGCTTCTGGATATCAGGACAGCGATCACTCACCTCGGATTAGACAAAGATTTTTTCTTCAACAAGCAAGACGCACAGTACATTCTCCAAACACCCGAAAGGGCAAACGTCCCCGTAATTTGCAAGAGGAAGCGACACAGGTACAGAGGACAAAGAGCCGGATGCCTGATCAGGACCCGGAAAAGGCAAGTGGGAAAACTGCCTTTACATCAATACTACTCGCCAACGTGCAATCATTGGACAATAAATTAGACGAGGTACAATCACGAATATCCTACCAACGGGACATCAAAAATGGTAATATCCTATGTTTCACAGAATCGTGGCTGAATGACAACATGGATATTCAGCTAGCGGGATATACGCTGCACCGGCCAGATAGAACAGCCACAGTAAGACGAGGGGGGCGGTCTGTGCATATTTGTAAACAGCTGGTGCACTAAATCTAAAGATTGTTCTTGATTTTGCTCGCCTGAAGTAGAGTGTATTGTGATAAATTGCAGGCCACACTACTTGCCAAGAGTTTTCAGCTATACTTTTCGTGGCTGTTTTATTTACCACCACAGACAGATGCTGGCACTAAGACCGCACTCAGTCAGCTGTATAAGGAAATAAGCAAAAAGGAACCACTCACCCAGAGGCGGCGCTCCTAGTGGCTGGAGACTTTAATGCAGGGAAATTTAAATCAGTTCTACCAAATTTCCATCAACATGTTAAACATGCAACCAGAGGTAAAAAGTAAAAAAAATTCTAGATCACCTGTACTCCACACACAGAGACACGTACAAAGCTCTCCCTCGCCCTCCATTATGTAAATCCGACCACAACTCTATCCTCCTGATTCCTGCTTACAAGACAAAAATTAAAGCAGGAAGCACCAGTGACCCGGTCTAAAAAAAAGTGGTCAGATGAAGCAGATGCTAAACTACAGAACTGTTTTGCTATCACAGACTAGAACATGTTCCGGGATTATTCCGAAGGCATTGAGGAATACATCACATCAGTCACTGGATTTATCAATAAGTGCATCAAGGACGTCGTCCCCACAGTGACTGTACGTACATACCCCAGCCAGAAGCCATGGATTACAGGCAACAGTCGCACTGAGCTAAAGGGTAGAGCTGCCGCTTTCAAGGTCTCTAACCCGGAAGCTTACAAGAGATCCTGCTATGCCTTGCGACGAACCATTAAACAGGCAAAGCGTCAATACAGGACTAAGATTGAATCATACTACACTGGCTCCGACGCTCGTCTTGCATGACAGGGCTTGCAAACTATTAGAGACTATAAAGGGAAGCACAGCCGCAAGCTGCCCAGTGACACGAGCCTACCAGACGAGCTAAATCACTTCTATGCTTGCTTCCAGGCAAGCAACACTGAGGCATGCATGAAAGCACCAGCAGTTCCGGACAACTGTGTGATCACGCTCTCCATAGCCTACGTGAGTAAGACCTTTAAACAGGTCAACATACACAAGGCTGCAGGGCCAGACGGGGACGTGTGCTCCGGGCATGTGCTGAACAATTGTCAGGTGTCTTCACTGACATTTTCAACATGTCCCTGATTGAGTCTGTAATACCAACATGTTTCAAGCAGACCACCATAGTCCCTGTGCCCAAGAACGTAAAGGCAACCTGCCTAAATGACTACAGACCCGTAGCACTCACGTCCGTAGCCATGAAGTGCTTTGAAAGGTTGGTAATGACTCACATCAACACCATTATCCCAGAAACGCTAGACCCACTCCAATTTGCATACCGCCCAAACAGATCCACAGATGATGTAATCTTTATTGCACTCCACACTGCCTTTTCCCACCTGGACAAAAGGAACACTTATGTGAGAATGCTATTCATTGACTACAGCTCAGCGTTCAACACCATAATACCCTCATAGCTCATTACAAAGATAAGGATCCTGTGATTAAACACCTCCCTCTGCAACTGGATCCTGGACTTCCTGGCAGGCCACCCCCAGGTGGTGAGGGTAGGTAGCAACACATCTGCCACGCTTATCCTTAACATTGGAGCTCCCCAAGGGTGTGTGATCAGTCCCCTCCTGCACTTCCTGTTCACCCGCGTCTGCATGGCCAGGCACGACTCCAACACCATCATTAAGTTTGCAGACGACACAACAGTGGTAGGCCTGATCACCGACAACAACAAGACAACCTATAGGGAGGAGATCAGAGACCTGGCCGGGTGGTGCCAGAATAACAACCTATCCCTCAATGTAACCAAGACTAAGGAGATGATTGTTGACTACAGGAAACGGAGGACTGAGCACACCCCCATTCTCATCGACTGGGCTGTAGTGGAGCAGGTTGCGAGCTTCAAATTCCTTGGTGTCCACATCAACAATAAACTAGAATGATCCAAACACTCCAAGACAGTTGTGAAAAGGGCACGACAAAGCCTATTCCCCCTCAGGGTCCTCATATCCTCAAAATGTTCTATAGACGCAACATCGAGAGCATACTGACTGGTTGCATCACTGCCCCGTTCGGCAATTGCTCAGCCTCTGACTGCAAGGCACTACAGAGGGTAGTGTGTGCGGCCCAGTACATCACTGGGGCTTAGCTGCCTGCCATCCAGGACCTCTACACCAGGCGGTGTCAGAGGAAGGCCCTAAAAACTGTCAAAGACCCCAGCCACCCCAGTCATAGACTGCTCTCTCCACTACAGCATGACAAGCGGTACCGGTCTCAGCAGACAAAACATTACAAACAGCTAGCAGCAAAGTAGATTGGTCATGAAAGTCAGAAAAGCATTACAATTAATCCCTTACCTTTGATGATCTTCGTATGTTTGCACTCACAAGACTCCCAGTTACACAATAAATGTTTGTTTTGTTCGATAAAGATTATTATTATATCCAAAAACCTTCATTCGGTTGGCGCGTTTTGTTTAGTAATCCACAGGCTCGTGCAGGTCATGACGGGCAGACGAAAATTCCAAATAGTATCCGTAAAGTTCGTAGAAACATGTCAAACGTTTTTATAATCAATCCTCAGGTTGTTTTTACAATAAATAATCGATAATATTTAAACCGGACGGTAGCCTTTTCAACAGGAGAGAGAGAGAAAAGGTCTTGCTCCAGGCACTCGCTCATGCACAAATCTGGGGACACCTAGCTATCCACTGACGCGATGTGATCATTCTGGCTCATTTTTCAGAATAAAAGCCTGAAACTATGTCTAAAGACTGTTCACACCATGGGGAAGCCACAGGGAAAGGAATCTGGTTGAAATCCCTTTAAATGGAGGATAGGCTTGCGATGGAAAAGAGATGTTTCAGAATAACAGCACTTCCTGGTTGGATTTTCCTCTGGTTTTCGCCTGTAATATCAGTTCTGTTATACTCACAGACAATATTTGGACAGTTTTGGAAACTTTAGAGTCGTTTCCATCCTACTCTGCCAATTACATGCATATTCTAGCTTCTGGGCCTGAGAAATAGGCAGTTTACATTGGGCACGTTTTTCATCCAAACATCAAAATACTTCCCCCTAGTCTCAAGAGGTTTTAATACACCAATTAGGCACATTTGGGCATTCTTGACACAAACTTTTGAACAGGAATGCAACGGTTCATTGGATCAGTCTAAAACATTGCACATACACTGCTGTCATCTAGTGGCCAAAATCGAAATTGCGCCTGTGCTGGAATAATACATTATGGCCTTTCTCTTGCATTTCAAAGATGATGGATCTAATGTGTTATATTCTCTTAAATTAATTTCACATTTCCACATACTTCAAAATGTTTCCTTTCAAATGGTATCAAGAATATGTATATCCGTGCTTCAGGTCTTGAACTACAGGCAGTTAGATTTGGGTATGTCATTTTAGGCGAGAAAAAAAAGAAGAAAAAAAGAAGAGAAAAAAAGGGTCCAATCCTTAATAACTTCTGATGGCTGGGGGCAGTATTGAGTAGCTTGGATGAATAAGGTGCCCAGAGTAAACTGCCTGCTACTCAGGCCCAGTTGCTAATAAATGCATATTATTAATAGATTTGGATAGAAAACACTCTGAAGTTTCTAAAACTGTTTGAATGATGTCTGTGAGTATAACAGAACTCATATGGAAGGCAAAAACCTGAGAAAAAACGAGGAAGTGGGAAATCTGGGGTTTGTAGTTTTTCAAGTCATTGCCTATCGAATATACAGTATCTATGGGGTCATATTGCACTTCCTAAGGCATCCACTAGATGTCAACAGTCTTTAGAACCTTTGTTGAGGCTTTTACTGTGAAGGAGGGGGGAATGAGAGCTGATTGAGTAAGGGCTCTGCCAGAGTTGCATTTCTACAGACAAAGGAATTCTCCGGTTGAAACATTATTGAAGATTAGAAAAACATCCTAAAGATTGATTCTATACTTCGTTTGACATGTTTCTACGAACTGTAATATTACTTTTCGTCTGAACTTTCGCCTGGACTTGCCCACGCCTCGTGAATTTGGATTGTGTACTAAACGCGCAAACAAAAAGGAGGTATTTGGACCTAAATTATGGACTTTTTCAAACAAAACAAACATTTCTCGTGGAACTGGGATTCCTGGGAGTGTATTCTGATGAAGATCAAAAAAGGTAAGTGAATATTTATAATGCTATTTCTAACTTCTATTGACTCCACAACACGGCGGATATCTGTATGGCTTGTTTCGTTGGCTGAGAGCTGTACTCAGATTATTTCATGGTGTGATTTTTTTGGTATTTTTTTTTTTTAATCTGACACATTTGGCGCCCTGCACTTTCACTGGCTGTTGTCATATCGATCCCGTTAGCGGGATCTAAGCCATAAGAAGTTTTAAGTTAATGGCAGTAAAATTTTGGTTTAAGAATTCCTTATCCTGCAAAAGGAAGACATTGAAATGGCATCTCTTAAAGCCTGTGAGTCCTGGAGAAATGCAAGAAGAAACAAATAATGGAAAATGTTAGGATAGCAGCATACTGTAGGTAAACTCTGCATGGGATATACATTTCAGAAAACAGGGGCAGTGAAGATATAAACAATTTGTGAGAAATACTGATGAGGGGGAAAAATTAAGATATAATCTCTAGTACTTGTCACACACTGATCTGTTTCACCTGTCTTTGTGATTGTCTCCACCCCCTCCAGGTGTCGCCCATCTTCCCCATTATCCCGTGTATCTCTGTTTGTCTGGTGCCAGTTCATCTAGTTTGTCAAGTCAACCAGTCTCTCTTTTCTTCGCCTTCCTGGTTTTGACCCTTGCCTGACCATGACCCTGAGCCTGCCTGCCGTCCTGTACCTTTGCCCCAACTCTGGATTACCGACCTCTGCCTGACCCGACCCTGAGCCTGCCACTGTCCTGTACCTTTCCCCCACTACTCTGGTTATCAATCCTTGCCTGCCTTGACCTGCCGTTTGCCTGCCCTGTTGCCATAATAAACATTGTTACTCCGACACAGTCTGTATCTGGGTCTTACCTTCAAACCTGATGGAACGAACTGGCCATGACTGACCCAGCAGACCCGGGACAGCTGCGCGATGCCATCTCTTCCCAAGGAGCCACCATCGGGAGCCACGAGGGCCTGCTTAGTGGCCTTATGGAAGGGGTCCAAACATTGGCTGAACGCCATGACCGGGCATTGGACAGTTTGCTGGAGCAATTCCGCCGGTTTTCTGGGAGGGCATTTCTAGCTCAGTGTGCCCTCATTTTCGAGCTTCAGCATCCTCCTTCACCCAGGATCATTGCAAGATGGCCTATCTCATCACGCTTATGTCCGAGAGGGCTCTCACCTGGGCTACTGCTGTATGGGAACAGCAGCCGGCCGTATGCGTTTGTCTGGAGGGGTTCGTGGGAGAGGTGAAGAAGGTTTTTTACGCTCTGTTCTCCAGGAGAGAAGCTGCCCAGAAGCTAATCCAGCTTCGGCAGGGCTCTTGCAGTGTGGCTGACTATGCGGTGTATTTCTGCACGTTGGCAGCGGAGAGTGCTTGGAACCAGGAAGCCCTGTTCGATATGTTCCTGCACGGCATCACTTTGACTATCCGAATCGATGGGGGACTACGAGAACAACGGAGGTAGAGGATTTTCGACTTCGCTAGCAAGTCCAGGGATTACTCCTTGCTTCAAAGTCATCCTGGATGTCCCCAACGATCCCATTGCTGAGAGAACCCGATGCTTCCCGACCTTCCCCAAGAGTTGCCGGAGACGGCCGAGTCACCGCTTCCCGAGCCTAAGTAGAGCTGGGCTGTTGCCAGCGGAATAGCAATACAGGATCAACATGAAGAGTTGTCTATATTGCAGGACTCTTGGTAATGTTCTGTCCTCTTGTCCTTTAAAGAGATCAGGCTGACTGGTAGGAGCTAGTACGCATGTGGGCCATATGGAGAACTTTCCTTTCTTCCCTTGCTCGCACCCCTGTTCATGCCATTCTGCTGTGGGGAAGCCAGACTAAATCTCTCCGGGTCCTCATTGACTTTGGGGCCGATGAGAGTTTTTTTGACGCTACCCTGGCTTCCGAGCTGAACATCCTCACTCAGCCCCTCTCCACTTCCCATGGATGTTAGAGCGCTGGATGGGTCACTCATATTACCACTCCCATCAACCTACGAGTGTCAGAGAATCACAACGAGACTATTAAATTCCTGCTCATCAAGTCTCCTCAAATTCCCATGGTATTGGGATTCTCCTGGCTCCAGCGACACAATCCCTTCGTCAACTGGTCAACTGGTGCCATCATGGGCTGGAGTCCGTTCTGCCACGCCCAGTGTTTGAAGTCAGCACAACCTGCCCTGGTACGTCTTCCTGTGGGCTCAGAAGGTGCCCCGGACCTCTCCACCATTCCCGTGGTGCACCAGGACCTTCATTGTGGTGTTCAACAAGGCCCGGGCCACTTCACCTCTGCCGCACCGACCATATAACTGCAGGATAGACCTTCTCCTTAGCACCACTCCGCCCCAGGGACAACTCTTGATCAGGAGACGAAGGCAATGGACACCTACATTGGGGACTCCCTAGCTGAAGGATTTATACATCCTTCATCCTCTCCCGCCAGCACAGGGTTCTTCTTTGTTGAGAAGAACCCTCGCACACACAAACTCGCACACACTTTCACACTTACCAGATAGGCTGCTTCTGCTGACTACTATCTATCCTTTTGGCTAGCCTGTTTACTCATACCTCAATGACCTCATACCTCTGTACATTGACTCTGTACTGGTACTCCCTGTATATGCTCATGTTATTTCCACTCGTTATTCACTGTGTATTTATTCCGTGTCACTATTTCTATTTTATTTCTATCTTCATCTTTAACTCTGCATTGTTGAAAAAGATCCTGCAAGTAAGCATTTCACTGTTAAACCTGTTGTTTATGAAACATGTGACAAATACAATTGGATTTGTTTTGATATGATATGAACACACACCAAGTCACTGACAGACGAAACGGTAACATTTTATATGAATAGCTTACATTTGGAATCATTCGAGCAACTCCAATCAAATGTATTTGTAAAGCCCTTTGTACATCAGTCACAAAGTGCTATACAGAAACCCAGCCTAAAACCCCAAACAGCAAGCAATGCAGATGTAGAATCTACGTAGTGGCTAGCAAAAATCTCCCTAGAAAGGCAAGAACCTAGGAAGAAACCTGGAGAGGAACCATGCTCTGAGGGGTGGCCATTTCTCTTCTGGCTGCGCCGGGTGGAGATTACAAGAGTACATGGCCATTAATCTCTACGGGATCGGTTCGATTTGCAAAGAAAGGAATCATCTGTGAAAATATAACCCTAACCGTTGTTTCCAACAGTCAAACCACATTCATATTTATTCCTCAGAGATCCTAGAACGTAACCAGACTTTACTATATTGTTAGGGGTGTAGTATATCCTATAGGACACCAAATTTGGTCAGAGAGTGACGCCTTCATGGCACACTGATGACGCAGGCGGTCTTCATTTGTTCAACTGTAACTTTGTCAAATAAGCACCAATCGGGATCAAACAAAGCTAGCTAGATTGCCAATGAGCTGGGCTTTATGGGAGACCCATTATTTGTCACAAAATGTAGCTGCTAACCTTGTGTGACAGCAAGCCTTTTCCTTTTGGACAAAAATGATAAGAATATAGAGAGTTATGAAAACTGGGTGTATTGCAAATGTTGAACTTATAATATAGCTGCTAATCCTGGAACATATTTGACGATATTCTTGTAGAAAAATGAAATGTGAATGTAAATGTCTCCTTCACGATTTGCCCAAATGTACCTGGGTAACTTCACACTAAATGTCATGTAGTTTGTGCATACTTCAAGTTATCCATCATCTCATACACTGCTGCCATCTTGTGGACACCATCGGAATTACAACCAGAGTGATGACTAGATGTGGGACCTTTCTGTTGCATTTCAAAGATGGTGGTAGAAAAAATTAAAACAGTTGTTTTTTTCTTTGTATTTTCTTCTACCAGATCTATTGTGTTATATTCTCCTACATTGAATTCACAGTTTTACAAACTTCAAAGTGTTTCCTTTCAAATGGTACCAAGAAAATGCATATCCTTGCTTCAGGGCCTGAGCTACAGGCAGTTAGATTTGGGTATGTCATTTTAGGTGAACATTTTAAAAAAGGGGGCTATCCCTAAAATGATTTAAGAGGTTTTAAGGCCATGTAGTCACTATCATTGCTGTCACACTACATTTCAGAATAAACCATAGTCCCCACAGTCATTGTCTATCTCAGAGTCATATCTTGACCACAAAAGCTGTCGGTTAGACTGTCCCATTTGCCCATGGTCAGTAATATGGGAAACCTATATTAGCCAGCCTATCCTATGGACTACAGGGACGCTAACCTGTATTAGCCAGCCTATCCTATGGACTACAGGGACGCTAACCTGTATTAGCCAGCCTATCCTACTGACTACAGGGATGCTAACCTGTATTAGCCAGCCTATCCTATGGACTATAGGGACGCTAACCTGTATTAGCCAGCCTATCCTATGGACTACAGGGACGCTAACCTGTATTAGCCAGCCTATCCTATGGACTACAGGGACGCTAACCTGTATTAGCCAGCCTATCCTACTGACTACAGGGACGGTAACCTGTATTAACCAGCATATCCTAGGGACAACATGGAAGCTAACCTGTATTAGCCAGCCTATCCTAGGTACTACAGGGACATGAACCTGTATTAGCAGCCTGATCGTGTCTTATACCTCTCCTGGTCACATCATTACACATGATAATCCAGTCTGCTGATTCTTAATGAGATAGGGTTGATCCTGCCGCTTCTATCCTTTAAACCTTCTAGCCTTCCACCCCAGGCTCAGCAGACAACCAGTTCAGTGATGCATTCAAAATCACACACACACACATACACACACACACACACACACACACACACACACACACACACACACAGGTAGACCGACCTCTGCTCAATGTGAGAGAGAGAGAGTCAGTGTGTCGTGTCAAATAGAATTGGACCTCGTTCTTATCTCCTTCAGAGTCATCAGAGCTGCTGTGACTCCTCTCGCCTCCTCTAGATGAAAGTAATGCTCCTCGACCGTGCTGCAATCAATGGGAGCTCTCTACGCTGCTCTGCTCTCTGCTGCTCTGATCTACGCTGCTATACTCTCGTGCACTGCCTCAGAGGAGATTTAAAGGTGGGAGGGTTGGAGGGTTGTATTTAGGGGAGCATTTGACACACCACAGGATGCACACTCTTAGAAAGGAAGGAGCTAAATATAAACATCAATGTAAAAGGGTTCTTCAGCTATCCCCATAGGACAGCGGTTCCCACAATTCTTGTAGTCCCGTACCCCTTCGAACATTCAACCTCCAGTTGCATACCTCCTCTAGCACCAGGGCCAGCGCACTCTCAAATGTTGTTTTTTGGCATCAATGTAAGCCTGCCACACACACACTATACGATACATTTACCTGGCTTATGGGAAGTGACAAAGAGCTCTTATAGGACCAGGACACAAATAATAATATTACAATAATAAATGTTGCTCTTTATTTAGCCATCTTACATATTAAACATGCGTTCATCAAAAATAGTGAATAACTCACCACAGGTTAATGATAAGTGTGTGCTTGAAAAGATGCACATAACTCTGCAATGTTGGGTTGTATTGGAGAGAGTCTCAGTCTTAAATCATTTTCCACACAGTCTGTGGCTGTATTTAGTTTTCATGCTAGTGAGGGCCGAGAATCCACTCTCACATAGGTACATGGTTGCAAAGGCGCGATTTGCCAAGACAAATGCTGCAGTGTACCCAAGTGGCGTCGGGAGCAACTGCTTGCACGCTCGTTACCTCTCCACTATGTCTCAATGTCATGGCTTTTGCGCCATCAAGACCACCAAAGTCCATTAGATGTCACATGGCTGTCCAGTACTTTAAAAAATATCCTCTCATGTTGTCATGGTTTCCAGTGGTTTGCAGAAGAGAATGTCTTCCTTAATTGACCCCCCCATAAAGGACATATACCAGGAGCTGTGCTGGCCCCTTCTTATTAATGGAATCTGTTGTTTTTATCCATGTCTTACTACATATTTGACATTGTCTTGTTATTTCGCTGAACACTAAATGGTTTAATTTTATTTTTGGCAGTGAAACGAGGCTACTCGTATAGCCCCGTTGGAAATGTATAGCCCCATTGGAAAATATAAATGTACTGTTTGAAAATGTGAAGATGTTTATCACATTTTTATTTGGCATACCCCAGTTTGGGAATACCTGCCGTAGGAGAACCCTTTGAAGAACCCTTTTTGGTTCCAGGTAGAACTCTTTTGGGTTCCATGTAGAACCCTCTGTGGAAGGGGTTCTACATGGAACCGAAAAGGGTTCTACGTGGAACCAAAACAGGAACCCTGTTTTCTAAGAGTGTCCAAAAATTGTACATGCATAATATAAAATGCATTATGTAAAAAAGTGCCTGCGGGGGCTGGACAATACAAAGACCAGAGAGATGTTTCATCTTCTATAGGTTGGAGAGGCTCAAGACTCACTTCGATGTTCACTTACCACACATTTTTTATTGTTTTTGTATCCTCTCTTCATGGTATCCAGTGTATGTGACAATAAAACATCTTATCATTCCATCCAAAACTATGAAGAGATGTCCCAGCCATGTCATGCAAGATTGATGTCGAAATTGGACATCTGTCAATGTCCTGAGCACTTCGGGAAATGCCTTCAAAACCGGCCACTAGGGGCAACAGTGAGCGCTATCACCTTCAAGCAGGCTTGGCTTTTGCTTGGGTGTTTTAGATAGGGGGTGATGGATACGAGTGATCCCATGACTCTGGATCGGAAAGTTGTGTGTTTGAAACACGCAGTCGTGGGCACAGTTGTTTTGTTTTAACCCTTAAACATTCATAATGAGTTTCTAAACATAATCCCTTAACTTATTTCAGGGCTGGTTGGATATCCTACAGCCATTACAGGAGGAAAACTACTGTTACTGTTTTCTACCTCCTTTCTTCATTTCCACTGCAACATCTCTCTCCCTCTTTCTCTCTCTCTCTCTCTCTCTCACTCTCACATGAAACATGGCCTTGCTCTATCTCTCTTTCTCTCTCTCTCCCTCCCTCCTGTTCTCACTTCTGTGGTGTGATCTACATAATCACAGACAGATTAGTTTTGGGAAAGGGCTGAGGGGCAATTGACAGTAGCTGCTAACGGAATACGACTCAGCTGCTACTGCAGCACATAAACACATTTGGATCCATTAAAGTAGAACATAACACATTTCCTCATTTAAACTGAGAAAGAGAGTAAGCAGAGAGGAAAGAGTGCAGGATTATACATATGAGAATAGTTTAGTAGACTGTGTTTACTGTTGTCAAACAACCTAGTCTGTGACATCACTGTCAGCAATCAAATGATCAGCAATGGTAACAAAACACTGCACTGATTGAATGTGTTTGATGTCCGTCTATTTATCACTCCCAATATAAATAGCGTGCGTGAGTGGGTGCATTGATGCGTGTGTGTCCTCCTTAATAACCAGCTTGTCTGAGGGCAGACGCTTTTGACTGCTGTTAGCCTTCTCCCTGTCGGCCACGTGCACAACCCTGTGTGTGACAAACACACACACCGTGCACAACCCTGTGTATGACCAACACACACACCTTGCACAACCCTGTGTGTGACAAACACACACACCGTGCACAACCCTGTGTATGACCAACACACACACCTTGCACAACCCTGTGTGTGACAAACACACACACCGTGCACAGCCCTGTGTGTGACCAACACACACACTGTGCACAGCCCTGTGTATGACCAACACACACACCGTGCACAGCTCTGTGTGTGACAAACACACACACCGTGCACAGCCCTGTGTATGACCAAAACACACACCGTGCACAGCTCTGTGTGTGACAAACACACACACCGTGCACAGCCCTGTGTATGACCAACACACACACCGTGCACAGCCCTGTGTGTGACAAACAAACACACCGCGCACAGCCCTGTGTGTGACAAACACACACACCGTGCACAGCCCTGTGTGTGACAAGCACACACACCGTGCACAGCCCTGTGTGTGACAAACACACACACCGTGCACAGCCCTGTGTATGACCAACACACACACCGTGCACAGCCCTGTGTATGACCAACCAGGTCACCCGTTATACAAGTATTCAACTTTAATCCATGTCTTGGGATATCGGGAGATTACGTGGAAACCAGCCACTAGGGGCAACCGTGAGCACAGTTACCTTCAAGTAGGTTTGGGTTTTGCTAGGGTGTTGTGGATGGCAGATAGGCGTAAGCATTTGCCTCTGGTAGCAAAGGTTGCAAGCTTGAATCCAGTGATAGAAAGATGTTTTTGAGATGTTTGTTTTAAACCTATTTAAACCTATCCCAAACCTTACCTCTTACCATAACAGTTTAGACTTAATGCCTAGCCTTGCAGTTCATTCCTGAACTTAACCTGATGTGGAGTCAATGTGGAGTCAATGCCTTAACTTAGATTTGACGTTTGGAACAACTTCGAAATTTGATGTTTGAGAAACATGGATGAAGGTTGAATTCTGAGTAGGCGGGTGGGTGGTGTGTGTGTCTTGGCCTCCTACATCATCCGATATAACACATGCTGGCGCCAAGCTATGTCACCACTCCCCATGTCCATCCAGCCACAAGCCACCATCCCAAACATAGAAAATTACCGGACATGGAAATAAATTAGTCATGTCCAGCGAGACCCCAACACCCAAGACGTCCAAGACATGGAAATGTAGTTGGCGAAAGTTTTGAACTCTTACCCTCCGCTGTCTCCATTCTACAGTCATGAGAAATGTTTAGCCAGGCAGGCAACTTCTAGAATGCTTGACTCATGGGGTAAGAGCCATGTCATGGAGAGATCAGTAGACAACGACTGGTTTGAGCAATAAGCTGTGCTGGGCAGATCATGAAGACTGCATTTCAATCAGCGCATTAATCGATTTCTTGGGGGGTTTCAGAGGAGGGTGGAGAGGGGAGAGGGGAGAAGTAATTTAACATTGGACCCTGTGAGACAGCTCTGGAGTGAACAAGTGTGTGTGTGTGTGTGTGGCAAAAGAGTAGGGAGGACAAATTACACAAGCTTTCAATCACAGCCATGCTGCCTACACCCCGAAAGGAGGGTGGAGAAGGAGGTGTGTGTGCGTGTGTGTGTGAAGTTTCAGTCACAACTCATTAGTCACAGGTGTCAGGTAGTTAGACAGCGGGTGGGCTACATGTGGCTCAGTTCAAATCTAAGACCGTGAGGTACCAGTCAGGTTGGAGGCGTTGGTGTCAGTCAGCTACATCACATATGGGTATCATCTAAACATTTTTGTAAATGGGATGGGGATATAGGGTCGTTGTCCTGTTGGAAGGTGAACCTTCACCCCAGTCTGAGGTCCTGAGCGCTCTGGAGCAGGTTCTCATCAAGGATCTCTCTGTACATCTTTTTCTCAATCCTGATTAGTCTTCCAGTTCCTGCCACTGAAAAACATCCCCACAGCATAATGCTGCCACCAACATGTTCCACTGTAAGGATGGTGGCAGGTTTCATCCAGACGTGACGATTGGCATTCAGGCCAAAGAGTTCAATCTTGGTTTCATCAGACCAGAAAATCTTGTTTTCTCTTGGTCTGAGAGTCCTTTAGGTGCCTTTTGGCAAACTCCAAGTGGGCTGTCATGTGCCTTTTACGGAGGAGTGGCTTCCGTCTGGCCACTACCAAGAGGCCTGATTGGTGGAGTGCTGCAGAGATGGTTGCCCTTCTTGAAGGTTCTCCCATCTCCACAGAGGAACTCTGGAGCTCTGTCAGCATGACCACTGGGTTCTTGGTCACCTCCCTGACCAAGGCCCTCCTCCCCCAATTTCTCAGTTTGGCTGGGTGGCCAGGACTAGGTAGAGTCCTGGTGGTTCCAAACTTATTCTGTTTAAGAATGATGGAGGCCACTGTGTTCTTGGGAACCTTCAAGGCTTTCGAAATATTTTGCTTCAAGTCCCCAGATCTGTACCTTGACAAAACACAGTCTCGGCGCTCTTACGGACAATTCCTTCAACCTCATGGCTGGCTTGATTTTTGCTCTTACATGCATTGTCAACTGTGGTACCTTGTTTAGACAGGTTTGTGCCTTGCCAAATCATGTCCAATCAATTAAATTTACCACAGGTGGACTCCAATCAAGTTGATCAGTGGAAACAGGATACACTATACATTATACATTATACATTATACACTATACATTATTGTCACACCATGTCCTTAGTATTCTTTGTTTTCCTTGTTATTTTGGTTAGGTCAGGGTGTGACATGGGTGATGTATGTGTTTTTTCTTGTCTAGGGGTTTTGTATGTTTATGGGGCTGTCTCCTTTCTAGGTATATTGTATGTCTATGGTTGCCTAGATTGGTTCTCAATTCGAGGCAGCTGTCTATTTTTGTCTCTGATTGGGAACCATATTTAGGCAGCCATATTCTGTGGGTACTTTGTGGGTGATTGTTTCCGTGTCTGTATTTGTTTCACCACACGGTATTGTTTCGGTTTTTCACATTTCGTTTATTGTTTTTGTACTGTTTCGGTTTATTCATTAAAATCTACTATGAACACTTACCACGCTGCATTTTGGTTCGATCTCTGCTTCAGACGAAGAGGAGGAAATCAGCCCAAGACAGAATCACCCACCAGTGCAGGACCAAACAGCGTGGTGACAGGCAGTGGCAGGAAGAGCAGCGCAATCAGGACTTTTGGACTTGGGAGGAGATACTGGTTGGACATGGACCCTGGACGCAGCCGGAGGAATATCGCCGCCCCAAGGCAGAGCTGGAGGCAGCCAAAGCGGAGAGGCGGCGGTTTGAAGAGGCAGCATGGAAGCAGGGATGGAAGCCCGAGAGTCAGCCCAAAAATTTATTGGGGGGTGGCACACAGGAAGTGTGGCAAAGCCAGGTAGGAGACCTGCGCCAACTTCCTGTGCTTACCGGAGAGCGTGAGGGACCGGGCAGGCACCGTGTTATGCTGTGGAGTGCACCTTGTCCCCAGTGCGGGTGCATAGCCCGGTGTGATACATACCAGCTCCTCGTACTGGCCGGGCTAGGGTGGGCATCGAACCAGGTGCCATGAAGCCGGCTCTACGCTTCTGGTCTCCAGCGCGTCTCCTTGGGTCGGCATACATGGCACCAGCCTTACGCACGGTGTCTCCGGTTCGCCAGCACAGCCCAGTGCGGGCTATTCCACCTCGCCGCACTGGCAGAGCGACCGGGAGCATACAACCAGGTAAGGTTGGGCAGGCTCGGTGCTCAAGAGCTCCAGTGCGCCTGCACGGTCCGGTCTATCCAGTGCCACCTACACGCACCAGCCCTCCGGTGGCAGCCCCCCGCACCAGGTTTCCTGTGCGTGTCCAGAGCCCAGTACTCCCTGTTCCTCCGCACTCGCCCTGAGGTGCGTGTCCTCGGCCCAGTACCACCAGCGCCGGCACCACGCACCAGGCCTACAGTGCGCCTCGCCTGTCCAGCAACGCTAGAGCCTTCCTACTCTCCAGCACTGCTAGAGTCTCCCGCCTGTCCAGAGCTGCTAGAGTCTCCCGCCTGTCCAGAGCCGCTAGAGTCTCCTTCCTGTCCAGAGCCGCTAGAGTCTCCCGCTTGTCCAGAGCCGCTAGAGTCTCCCGCCTGTCCAGAGCTGCTAGTCTACCGCCTGTCCAGAGTCGCTAGAGTCTCCCGCCTGTCCAGAGTCGCTAGAGTCTCCCGCCTGTCCAGAGCCGCTAGAGTCTCCCGCCTGTCCAGAGCCGCTAGAGTCTCCCGCCTGTCCAGAGCTGCTAGAGTCTCCCGCCTGTCCAGAGCTGCTAGAGTCTCCCGCCTGTCCAGAGCTGCTAGAGTCTCCCGCCTGTCCAGAGCTGCTAGAGTCTCCCGTCTGTCCAGAGCTGCTAGAGCCGCCAGCCTGCAAGGAGCCGCCAGAGCCGCCAGTCTACAAGGAGCCACCAGAGCCGCCAGTCTGCAAGAAGCCGCCAGAGCCGCCAGTCTGCAAGGAGCCGCCAGAGCCGCCAGTCTGCAAGGAGCCGCCAGAGCCGCCAGTCTGCAAGGATCCACCAGAGCCGCCAGTCAGCCAGGAGCCGCCAGTCAGCCAGGACCCTCCAGAGCCGCCAGTCAGCCAGGATCCGCCAGAGCCGCCAGTCAGCCAGGATCCGCCAGAGCTGCCAGTCAGCCAGGATCTTCCAGAGTCATCAGCCAATCCGGAGCTGCCCTTCAGTCCGGAGCTGCCCTTCAGTCCTGAGCTACCACTCAGTCTTGAGCTGCACCTCAGTCCTGAGCTGCCCTTTAGTCCCGAGCTGCCCCTCAGTCCGGAGTTGCCCCTCAGTTCGGAGCTGCGCCCTCAGTCCAGTGGGGCCATTTTGTAGGGTTGCCAATCCTAGGTTGACGGCGAGGGTCGCCGTTCCTAGGAGGAGACTAAAGAGGAGAAAGACTATGGTGTGGTGGGGTCCACGTCCAGCGCCAGAGCCGCCACCATGGACAGACACCCACCCAATACCTCCCCTTTAAGTTTAGGTGTGCGGCCGGGAGTCCGCACCTTTGGGGAGGAGTACTGTCACACCCTGACCTTAGTATTTTTTGTTTTCCTTGTTATTTTGGTTAGGTCAGGGTGTAACATGGGTGATGTATGTGTTTTAATCTTGTCTAGGGGTTTTGTATGTTTATGGGGCTGTCTCCTTTCTAGGTATATTGTATGTCTATGGTTGCCTAGATTGGTTCTCAATTCGAGGCAGCTGTCTATCGTTGTCTCTGATTGGGAAACATATTTAGGCAGCCATATTCTGTGGGTACTTTGTGGGTGATTGTTTCCATGTCTGTTTGTTTCACCACACTGTACTGTTTCGGTTTTTCACGTTTCGTTTATTGTTTTTGTACAGTTTCGGTTTATTCATTAAAATCTACTATGGACACTTACCACGCTGCATTTTGGTCCGATCTTCAGACGAAGAGGAGGAAATCAGCCGTGACAATTATGCTGTATTGTGTGTAGATTGCTGAGAAACTTTTTTTATTTAATCCATTGTAGAACAAGGCTGTAGTTTAACAAAATGTGGAAAAAGTAAAGGGGTTTGAATACTTTCCGAATGCATTGTACATGGGCTACACATAATGTACTAAGACAGAAAGATGCTTTTTTGCACACTTGGATGCTTTCTCAGGTGAGTTTGAGTCTTTGCTGTCTTTGCATGCTTTGGTCGAAATTATATTTAGAGATGACCTATCAGATCTCAGAATTCTGGGTGGCCACTAGGGTGGCCAATCAGATTTTGGGGAGGGGGGGCACTGGTCCTTAAGCATGTTTGTATCCATAAGCACGAACCTGTGTTAAGTTTGACAATGTGGTTGGCTATCTAGGCAAGGTTGTTGATTTGGGTGCTATAATCGGGCACCATCTTTGGTCAAATGTTTTTTTTTTTTAAATAAAAAAAATAAAAAAAAGATGAACATGTCTTTAGTTCCTCTGCATTTAGCCAAACATGGACTTAATAGTTGTTTTTATTTTAGCTGACACAAGCTTACATGCCTACTGTAAAACAGGCCTAAAATTATTTCCTCCAAAATGACTAATCAATTGAATCACTTAAAAATGCAGCATAAACTCCAGGCATTCAATAATGCATTAAACAATGTTTCTGCTCATTTACTAAATTGATTACATCTCATTAGCTGTGTAAACAAAAGCTGTTTCCAGTGTTAAAATAAGTTGCAATATGCCCAATAAATCAAAATAGGATTTATTTCCTCAGGAATAATTTATTTAATTCTAGAGTGAAAATGTATTATTTCTCCAGAGTTTTACAAGCAGTTTTGTTAAGTGTAGGTAGTTTAAATAGCTACCTCTGTTTAAGCTGTCACAGCTGGAGACAGTGACTGCTTAAATTGGAATGACCTCTGACCCTGGTAAAGGGACATAACAAATAGCATAGTGTGTGTGTGGTGTGTGTGTGGTGTGTGTGGGTGAGAGACAGAGACAGAGACAGAGGAGAGTGAGTGAGTATGTGTGTGTACAATAACCAGCCTTTCCCCTCCATCTTCTAAACACAGCTTCCTCTAACCGCATATTTACTTCCCTTTGAAATCCATAATGGTCTAAAAGTGGCCTTTTATCATAATTGCATTTTTTAAGTGTTTTTTTACATGACCTCTGGTCTACCCAGCACATAGAGTTCCTTTGAAAAACTCCCTTTAATTACATTATGACTGCATAATTTACTGGCAGGACCAAGTTGACATTTTTAAAACATGAAAATATCTGCTAAATTGGGATAATTTCTGCCTGTCGTCTTCTGGATAAGTGGTGGTGAGTCCCTGCGGTCAGATAGGGGCAAGCGACCTTTAGGGACTAGTCTGAAGCTGTATCGTCTACATCCACATCCACCAGACAAGAAAACACTGTTGTAGCTTATCAGTGTGGCTGTATCTGGTTCTTTATGCTACTCTGGACCTTATAGAGCTGGACCTGCTGGGAGATAGAGGATTTGATTAAGAATAATGAATTTAGACACACTCAGAGAGGCATGTACACACACCTGCCGAACCCTGCTGTGGGAGGCACTATCCAGAGGAGGCTGCATCCCCAGCTCTCCATGACTGAGGGGAGGCTCTCTCAGTAAGAAGAGAGAGAGGCAGCAGAGGCCTAATCGGCCCAGTGTGCCATTAGCAACTCATTACTGTGCTAAATGATAGATAATTTCCAAATGATCTCTGCCGTACACCTTAACAATTAACTCGCAGGCAATTAAAGACCTTTGGGCCCTCCGATAGATCAGTTATTAAACTGCAGCATATTGGACCAATAAAAATCAAGGTTTCCAGCAGAGTGCTCAGAGAGACTCCCTGCTGGAGAATACATGTTATAAGAGAGTTTTCTTTGAATAATTAGATTCAATTCAGTATTCATATGCAGAATATATAGACCTACTGTGTGTGGTTTAATTGTACAAAGATGTGGCAAATTGTTTATAGTTTGAGTAAAACATTTTTTTAAATACTGCGGTGCATAGTCTGCCTCTTTTTGGGTGTTCTTGCTGGGAAACGTAACACCACAGAATGTCACTCAAACAGAAGAGGGAACTAGAGTCACTGACCAACAACCAATCAAAATAGGTGGGGTTTTAGGAGTGGTTCTGAATGACACTCAAGGGGTGGACACTGAGTGTTGACAAGCAATAACAACTGGAACCTAAAATACACATCATGAGTGACTAAATTTGCCCACTAAGAACCAAACAAAATAAAAACCCACACAAAACTTAAAGACAGGAAGAAAACCAAAAAGGTGGACCAAAACAAAATCAGACAAAATAATGTTTCTCCATAAATAAACTAGGGCGCACTAACTAAAAGTGTTGACCCTCCACATCTGTCAAGACAACTGGAACACTGGGCCAGCCACTCTTAAATAGCACCTGGACCAGCACCTTCCCACTAACGAGATGACAACGAGCACAGGTGTAACACATACTGACTAAGGAGGTGACACCAATCCGTGCGCCCTATGTGTTAACGTGCTTTACATGCTGAAGTCCAACCTAAATAACATAAATGGAAATACTGAAGCCTGTAACAGAGGTTATAATTATTTGACATCATGAACCGATGGTAAAAACATGACTCCTCAACACAGAGGTTGAAACATTCATAACGGAGGGGCATTACATCAGCATACTAATTATTTAGCAGTCTCGGGAGAAAATAGAAAGTCTAAGTTGCACAGTAATATCACTATCACTTATATTCATTAATTTCACCATGGACTACGAGGATTGAGAATCCACTTCCGGAACCTGTCGTCTGAGCCCTATGGGCGGTGGATACTGCCCCGGTCACACATTTTTTTACTAGTAAACTGTTTATAGTTTAAAAGCCTGGTTTTCTCATCTCCATACAAGACTTGTCCAATAATTCATTTTGTATTGATTGTCAAGAGAAGTTCCCTCTGTGGACTATTCTAAGGACCAAAGTTTGAAAGTCTTTTTCTGAGGCCTATTTTTGGGGCCTACTTTATAAGGCCTAGTTTCTTTTGTGGACTTCTTCCTTCCTTCGGATTATTATTCAGACTAGTAACTGAACTGGTAAAATCAATACTTAGTTCATTTCTCGCAGCTGGCAAAATAAGAATTGAGTTCTTGCTGGATTTTGGGACTGAACAAAACTGAACATGTACTAGCTCCATGTTCACTCTACCTATTTGTATATAATGTATGTAAACTCCTTGGTCTGTTTTCTGTCTCTAAATGCTGTCTATCACTAGCAGCACCATATCACCAAGTAAAATTCAGTGTATGTGTAAATGTATGTGGTAAATAAAATGATTTTGATTTCTGATTCTGTCATTGGAGGGCAGAGACGTTGCTGCTGTACTAAAATGGAGCCTTGCATTTTAATTTGTGACTGAGTTAGATAAGATAAAATTGAATTGATTTTGGGGAATTTTGATTTGATTAGCTTTGCCAGCAGATTCCTTTGTGAATACACATCAGTCAATCTTTACTTGACATTCGTGCCGTCCCTTGTTTTTCTTGTTTTTCAGACCCCAGCACCTTTTCCACATTTTGTTAAGTTAAAGCTTTATTCTAAAATGGATTAAATAAGAAAAATTCAACCATCAATCTACACACAATACCCCATAACGACAAAGCGAAAACATTTGTATTTTTATTTTACAATGTGTAATGTGTAAAACCTAAACATAAATAAATACAGTTGAAGTTGGAAGTTTACATACACCTTAGCCAAATACATTTGAAAAAAAGCACATGCTTTTTCAGTTCTGCCCACAAATTTAATATAGGATGAGGTCAGGGCTTTCTGATGGCCACTCTAATACCTTGACTTTGTTATCCTTAAGCCATTTTGCCACAACTTTGGAAGACCCATTTGGAAGACCCATTTGCGACCCAGCTTTAACTGATGTCTTGAAATGTTGCTACAATATATCCACATAATTTTCCTGCCTCATGATGCCATCTATTTTGTGAAGTGCACCAGTCCCTTCTGCAGCAAAGCACCCCCACAACATGATGCTGCCACCCTCGTGCTTCACGGTTGGGATGGTGTTCTTCGGCTTGCAAGCTTCCCCCTTTTTCCTCCAAACATAACGATGGTCATTATGGCCAAACAGTTCTATTTTTGTTTCATCAGACCAGAGGACATTTCTCCAAAAAGTATGATCTTTGTCCCCATGTGCAGTTGCAAACTGTAGTCTGGCTTTTTTATGGTGATTTTGGAGCACTGGCTTCTATCTTGCTGAGCGGCCTTTCAGGTTATGTCAATGTAGGACTCATTTTACTGTGGATATAGATGCTTTTGTACCTGTTTCCTCCGATTTTCAGGAATTTTCCAAGCTGTTTAAAGGCACAGTAAACTTAGTGTATGTAAACTTCTGACCAACTGGAATTGTGATATAAGGGAAATAATCTGTCTGTAAACAATTGTTGTAAAAATTACTTGTGTCATGCACTAAGTAGATGTCCTAACCGACTTGCCAAAACTATAGTTTTTTAACAAGACATTTGTAGGGTGGTTGAAAAACAAGTTTTAATGACTCCAACCTAAGTGTATGTAAACTAGTTTTAATGACTCCAACCTAAGTGGATGTAAACTTCCAACTTCAACTGTAACTATTCAGACCCTTTGCTATGAGACTCGAAATGGAGCTCAGGTGCATCCAGTTTCCATTGATTGTCCTTGAGATGTTTCTACAACTTGATTGGAGTCCACCTGTGGTAAATTCAATTGATTGGACATTATTTGGAAAGGCACACACCTGTCTATATAAGATCCCGCAGTTGACCGTGCTTGTCAGAGCAAAAGCCAAGCCATGAGGTCGAAGCAATTGTCTTTTCAGCTCTGAGACAGGATTGTGTTGAGGCACAGATCTGGGGAAGGGTACCAAATAATGTCTGCAGCATTGAAGGTCCCCAAGAACACAGTTGCCTCCATCATTCTTAAATGGAATAAGTTTGGAACCACCAAGACTCTTCCTAGAGCTGGCCGCCCAGCCAAACTGAGCAATCGGGGGAGAAGGGCCTTGATCAGGGAGGTGACCAAGAACCCAATGGTCACTCTGACAGAGCTCGAGAGTTCCTCTGTGGAGATGTGACAACCTTCCATAAGGACAACCATCTCTGCAGCACTCCACCAATCAGGCCTTATTGGTAGAGTGGCCAGACGGAGCAACTCCTCGGTAAAAGGCACATGACAGCCCGCTTGGAGTTTGCTTAAAGGCACCTAAATGACTCTCAGACCATGAGAAACCAGATTCTCTGATCTGATGAAACCAAGTTGATCTCTTTGGCCTGAATGCCAAGCGTTACATCTGGAGCTAACCTGGCACCATCCCTACAGTGAAGCATTGTGGTGGCAGCATCATGATGTGGGGGATGTTTTATGCAGCAGGGACTGGGAGACTATTCAGGATTGAGCAAAGATGAACGGAGTGCAGAGAGATCCTCGATGAAAACATGCTCCAGAGAGCTCAGGACCTCAGGCTGGGGCAAAGGTTCACCTTTAACAAGATAACGACCCTAAGCACACAGCCAAGACAATGCAGTAGTGGCTTTGGGACAAGTCTCTGAATATCCTTGATTGGCCCAGCCAGAGCCTGGACTAGAACCCGATCGAATATCTCTGGAGAGACCTGAAAATAGCTGTGCAGCGACGTTCCCCATCCAACCTGACAGAGCTTGAGAGGATCTGCAAAGAAGAATGGGAGAAACTCCCCAAATACTTGTATGCCAGGCTTGTAGCATCATACTCACGAAGACTCTGTGCTGTAATCGCTGCCAACAGTGAATCAACAAAGTACTGAGTAAAGGGTCTGAATACTTATCTAAATGTGATATTCTTAATAAATCATCAAAACATTCTAAAAACCTGCTTTTGCTTTGTTATTATGGGATATTGTGTGTGTAGATTGATGAGGGGGAAACCAACAATTTAATACATTTTAGAATAAGACCGCAAAAATTCAAGGGGTCTGAATACTTTTCAAATGCACTGTATGCTTGTAATCATTAAGGACCGGAGCTAAGCACATGCAAGTCCTAGAGGAAATCCTGGTTCCGTCTCCTTTCCACCAGACACTGGGAGATTTATTCACCTTTCAGCAGAACAATCATTTAAAACACAAGGCCAAATATTAGCAGGATTTGCTTACCAAGAACATAGTGAATGTTTCTGAGTGGCCGAGTTACAGTTTTGACTTAAATCTATTTAAAAATCTATGACGACCTCAAAATGGTAGTATTGCAATGATCAACAACCCATTTGACTGCGCTTGAAGAATTTTTAAAATAATAATTGCCAATGGTGCACATGTGTGGAAAACTCTTAGACTTACCCAGAATGACTCACAGCTGTAATCACTGCCAAAGGTGCTTCTACAAAATATTGAGTCAGGGGTGTGAATACTTATGTAAATGAAGGTTTTCTGTATTTCATTTTCCAAAAATGTGATAATATTTCAAAAAACATGAAGGGTATTTTGTAACACAACAAAATGTGAAATAAGTTAAGGTGCATGAATACTTTCTGGAGGCAGTGTACATTGAAAAACTCACCTTGCATCGATTACGGTTCAAAATGGCCATCCCATTGAAAATGTTCTCGACATGCCACTGTTAAGGACGCCCCCAAGTGTTAGTAAATTTATTTAAAAGTGTCACACACCGCTCCTAAAAAAAACTTTCAGGCAGCTATCAAATTAGTGATTTATATCTTCAGTGTCTGCGTTCCTGTTCCGTTGTGACAGGCTGAAATTGCTTTATTATTCCCTTCGAGCCCTGACGGATCCCCCAGCAGCCTCCACACTCATCTGGGATTGCTGACTTCTGTCTGAGAGGAAATAAAGTGTTGGGGATTCAACGACGATGGTGGCGAAGGTTGGTGACACGTTCTGACAGAGGAGAGGGAGAAAGGGAATGAGAGAGAGAAGGAGAAGGAGAGAGAGGGCGAGAAAGTGGAGCGAAAGAGAGTGAGAAGTAGAGAGAGAGGAGAGAGAGAGGGAAGGAAGGAAGGAGAGACAGAGGCCCAGTTGTGAAAGAAAGGAAAGACATCTGTGTCAGTAGAAGCACCTTCCTCTTCAATAAAAAAGTCTGCAAATTGATGTTTTTGAACCGGGAACCTACCTCGCAGTTGGTGGGTTTTAAGACCCTCCTTTTGAGTTGTGAAGCACGGCACCACTCAGAAACTCACTCTCCACCTCGATATGTTCCAGTGGGAGCCTGCAGGTAGCCACACAGGACAACCAACAGGACGGTAATACCCCACTGGGCACTGACTTCAGTTCAACATGTAGTTTAGATCTACATTTGGTTGAGTTGTCAACTGATATGAGTTCAATGTGAATTTTAAAACAAAAAGTCAACATGTCATTCGATTTTGATTAAAAATTGAGTGAAAAAAATATGAAATTCCCTGACGTTGATGACTTTTTGCAAAGCCAATCAGTTTTCCACCTTGATTCAACGTCATTACATTGAAATTAAGCAGAAACAGCGTCTGTTCAACCAGTTTTTGCCCAGTGTGCCAATTCTTGGTGTCTCATACCACGTTCAGTGGTGCGTGCTCAGTCCCCTTCTGTACTCCCTGTTCACTCATGACTGCATGGCCAGGCACGAATCCAACACCATCATTAAGTTTGCCGATGACACAACAGAGGTAGGCCTGATCACCAACAACGATGAGACAGCCTATAGGGAGGAGGTCAGAGACCTGGCAGTGTGGTGCCAGAACAACAACCTCTCCCTCAACGTGATCAAGACAAAGGAGATGATTGTAGACTACAGGAAAAGGACGAACGAGCACGCCCCCATTCTCATCAACGGGAGTGGCAGTGGAGCAGGTTGAGAGCTTCAAGTTCCTTGGTGTCCACATCACCAACAAACTAACATGGTCCAAGTACACCAAGACATTCGTGAAGAGGGCACGACAAAACCTATTCCCCCTTAGGAGACTGAAAAGATTTGGCATGGGTCCTCAGATCCTCAAAACGTTCTACAGATGCACGAGAGCTTCCTGACTGGATGAGTAACTGCCTGGTACGGCAACTGCTCGGCCTCCGACCGCAAGGCACTACAGAGGGTAATGCGTACAGCCCAGTACATCACTGGGGCCAAGCTTCCTGCCATCCAGGACCTCTATACCAGGCGGTGTCAGAGGAAGGCCCTAAACATTGTCAAATATTAATTCTCATACCCCAGCCTGAGACGGGGAGCCTAATAACTGTGCAGTCGCAATGGGTTGAGTCCTGACTTGAGATAAACGTACAATACTGACGTCAATGCACGATTGTGACCCCGGAGTTTACATTGCGTATGGTGAGGCATCTATCTCAAGTTACGACCGGCACAATACAAGACACGGTTTGGAGTCTGTATTTGCCTCTTTTTCTTCTCAAGTTCAAACAGGGAGCCCAGTTCCACTAACAGATGTTAATTACATTGATGCGGGATCCCAGGGTGAGCTTGTTAATCAAACCCACCATTGTTTCTTCTCTTTTCTCGCAGAGCTTCACATCCTCCCTGGATGGCACAGCAGCTAACAGTTAACATCACACCGACATGTTTATCACTAGAATATTCTCCTCCACTCACTCACACACACACACCATCGTCTGATGACGCATAGAAACTGAAACGCACCGTATAGAACATCTCCAAGCACTGACCATTTTATGGCCCTCTCTTATTTTAGTTTTAGTGGCATTGTTTTGTCATTCTCCGGTTCTGTTAAGAGTTTATCTGGATTTGGTGGGTACAGTACTGTACCCTGTTCTTGAAGAAAAATAACTCTGTGGGCTAGGAGGATTGTATGTTGTCCCTAGGTCCTGGTAACCATAGGAACAGTGCCAATGTTAAGACAGACAGTAGGCCTATTCACCTCTCTTAATTATTATTTTCTACAGGTAATGATTTAGTCTGGGTAAGTTTCAGTGTCTCAAGGTCAGAACAAAGAGTAAAAAATATATCTATATGTTAGTTTTTAAAATGAGTAAAGACGCAATACAATCACTGCCATCATCAATGATTTCAAACAGTAAATCCCTAATCTTTGATTTTACCCGTAACCGTAATATTCAAATATTCCTGCTACAAAATAATCTCACCCTCAAACTTTTGCTAGATAATAATATGGAGCTGAATCTTTCCTTTTTGCATCAGATATTCCTTCCTCCTCTGAACAATAAGAAAGAAATAACAATAAAAAAAAATACTCAAAGCTGTCAGCCGACAAAAGTTTGGCATCACACAGAACACATAATGCCGGTGGCAATCACGCAGTGGGAGCGCCTCTAGAGAGGGTGTATCAGTCTGATCTGACACAGGGACTTAATACACCATTCATCCTCTCTGATCCTCTTCTCTCTGCTCTGTAGTCCCAAGGCTCCCATAGACAACACACATCAGGGACATGTCACAGTATAACAAAGACAGACAAAAGCGTACTTTAAAAAAAATAAATTCTGTGTGTCTTTTAGATTAATGCTGTAACATACTTTGATTGTGGTTTTATTGACTTTGCTGTATTGTGGAGGATATTGGAAAGTAGGAACTGTTCTGTGTGTGTGGGGGGAAACGACTGGCGAGGAAGGTACTCAGGGACAATGAATGGCTTTATGTTTGCACCAGTATTGAATAGAAGATAATTTTTTTATTTCACCAGGCAAGTCAGTTATGACAGCCAACCCCGGCCAAACCCTCCCCTAACCTGTACAACACTGGGCCAATTGTGTGCAGCCCTATGTGACTCCCAATCATGGCCGGTTGTGATACAGCCCCGGATCGAACCAGGGTCTGTAGTGACTCATCTTGCACTGAGATGCAGTGCCTTAGACCGCTGCGAAACGCGGGAGCCCATCATAAGATGGAATAGTACTTTATTATATATATATATATATATATATATATATATATATATATATATATGAAAAAGAGAGAGACATATCTCCATGTTTTTGTCTGTCTGTTCTACTGTGACAAAATGTCCCTGTTGTGTGTTGTCTATCTCAAATATAAAATATATTTTGATTTGTGTAACACTTTTATGTTCACTACATGATTCCATGTGTCATTTCATAGTTTTGATATATTCACTATTACTCTGCAATGTATAAAATAGTCAAAATAAAGAAAACCCCCATGAATGAGTAGGTGTGTCCAAACTTTTGAAAGGTACTAATATATACATAAACACATATATATACATACAGTGTATTGGAAAGTATTCAGATCCCTTGACATTTTCCACATTTTGTTACGTTACAGCCTTATTCTAAAATTAATGTAATTGTTTTCCCCCCTCATCAATCTACACACAATACCCCTCAAATACAAAGCAATAACTGTTTCTTAGAAATGTTAGCAAATTTACAAAAAATACTTTGTTGTTATTGGGTATTGTGTGTAGACTGATGAGGAAAACAATAATGAGTTTAATCCATTCTAGAATAAGGCTGTAACTTAACAAAATGTGGAAGAGGTCTGAATTATTTTCAGATGCACTGTATGTATATATATACTTGAGAAAAACAAAAGGTCAGCATCAGTGCAGTGCCCAGGAGCAATTTGGGGGTTAAGTGCCAACACCAAAATGTTCCAGTCTTTCCTTTTCTGATTGTCAAATCAAGTCAAATCAAATGTTATTTGTCACATGCGCGGAATACAACAGGTGTAAGTAAACCTTACAGTGAAATGCTTACTTAGAATCCCTTTACCAACAATGCAGTTTTAAGAACCCCCCCCACAAAAAAAAAGTAAGAATAAGAACAAGTAATAAAGAGCAACAGTAAATATCAATAGCGGGGCTATTTATACAGGGAGTACAGGTACAGAGTCAATGTGATGGGGCACCAATGTCGAGGTAATTGAGGTAATATGTACATGTAGGTAGAGTTATTAAAGTGACTATGCATAGATAATAACAGAGAGTAGTAGCAGCAGTGTAGAATGGGAGGGGGGGTCAATGCAAATAGTCTGGGAAGCCATTTGATTAGATGTTCAGGAGTCTTATGGCTTGGGGGTAGAAGCTGTTTAGGAAGCCTCTTGGACCTAGACTTGGCGCTCCGGTACTGCTTGCCGTGCGGTAGCAGAGAGAGCATTCTATGACTAGGATGGCTGAAATCTTTGACAATGTTTAGGGCCTTCCTCTGACACCGCCTGGTATAGAGGTCCGGATGGCAGGAAGCTTGGCCCCAGTGATGTACTTGGCTGTATGCACTACCCTCTGTAGTGCCTTGAGGTCGGAGGCCGAGCAGTTGCCAATCCAGGCAGTGATGCAACCGGTCAGGATGCACACTTTTGATGGCTCAAAAGTGTGTAATTGTCATAGATACTATATATGTTATGACCAACCAGGCACTGCTTGTACTAGCTTCCACTGTAGAACAGCATGCCATTATATCAGATTATCAAAGTCAATTTGATTCCAGTCTGACCTGAAAACCATCCTAGTGCTTTGCATGTAAAATAATCATCCAATCTACGATGTGTTTACAGTAGCTGTGAATTCCGTCCTCCGGGAGTCTAATTTCAAGTTAAAGCAATTGCACTGATATCTACGCCTACACTGATGAAATTATACCAAACACTTACATTAGGGAGCGCCGACGAGGAGCTCAAACCAAACGTTCACCTGTAGTAGTAGAGGAGAAGACGGAGAGAGCGGTGCTTTGTTTGCTTTGATGATCACATTTCTCCAGGATATGAATTATGAATCAAATCTCCCAAAGTGTAATTGAAAGTGAGTGGAAGCGTTTGAACTGCTCCACCGCTCCCCACTCCCTCACACAGTCCTGATACAGCTTTTCATCTGGAAGTGTGTCACCTCCTTCAGGAAAGGAGGGAAGGATGACATTTCTTCCACTTCTTCTTTTTTCCCCATCACAGATCATCTACGTATTCCAGAAAAATATCTATCTCAAACCTCGACTCATGAGATCCTGCCTGTGTCATGTACTTAATTAATGACCCAAACCAGGGTTCACACACTGGCATGGAAGGTGGGTGACAGTTTTGAAAGAGGAGATTTTCATAATTTATTGGTGGCAGATTTGCAGTGTATCAACTTGAGGCTTTTATTAAAAAATGAGTGAAGATAAAGGAGTGGTGTGATTGAAGAACAATCAGAGAGAGAGAAATATACCGGTGTGTAAAATGAATATTTCATCCTGTTAGCTGAGAAACAAAATATCTTCTCCTAAGCCTTGACAGTTGGCAGATGTCACAGACATCTTTCCCTTCCCCACGTACCCTTCCCTGCCGAGCCATTTGACTTGCTCCCTCTCAGTTGCATTACAATCAGTTTGTGCTGTAGACAATAATAGCCAACTCCTATGAACATTTACAGGATTCACAGATCTGGAACCAGGCTAGTAGCATATATTAATTTCAACATAATATATCATCGTAAAAATCATCTCCCTTTTCCTTCATAAGCATTATGCAGATCTTCATAATAGCCTGATAATGAGGTGTTATGAAGCCCCACAGTCAGAATAATCTGTTTAACAAGCAGATGATGCATAGATGGCTGGCCTATATCAGATTGCTCTCCATTCAGAATAAATGTGGCTGCAACTAAATTACTGATTTATGGAATGATGGTAAATACGCAAAATATATTTATTTACAGATGCAAGGCGATCATTAGCATGTCAAAATAATTTAGTGGACCCTAGTTACGATGTATTAAATTACAGTGGGACAGAGAGAGAGCTACACCCCTTACAGCAGTGCTAGTAGTAAATTGTACAATAATACTGTATAAGAATTACATAAATCAATCGTGTACAGTTGATCTCAGAGGCACAGGGCCAGCATCCATTAATTCCTCAGTAGCTAAGTGATCAATGCTTTGATACAGTAGCATACCCGGAAACACACTTGATGTCCATTTGGCAACATGATGATCTGTAGAGGATTAATCTCATTAGGAGTAGACATAATAAATGATGCATTGATCCACTCTCTGAAGACACAGCCCAGTCTTCCTCCCTCGTCTTAGTGTGATTGGACAAGGCGTTCATCTTGATTATCGTCCACCCTAAGTCACCCACCCTAACCCACCCACCCACCCACCCTAACCCACCCACAATAACCCACCCACCCTAATCCACCCACCCACCCTAAGATGAGTTGTGCACTCATGTCAAACAATCAGATTTTCAGCAATGGGTTACCATTCAATTCAATTCACATTTTTTTTGTCACATGAAACGAATACAACTGGTGTAGACCTTACAGTGAAATGCTTTCTTACAAGCCCCTAACCAACAATGCAGTTTAAAAAAATATGAATAAGAATAAGAAATAAAAGGAACAAGTAAATAAAGAGCAGCAGTGAAATAACAATAGCAGGACTGTGCGGGGGCAACGGTTAGTCGAGGTAATTGAGGTAATATGTACATGTATTAAAGTGACTATGCATATTTAATATCTTTTGGTATGTTAACATTTTTTATGTTCTCATAAATGTGTGGTAACTGTTTTTCTGACATGTTACTGGAGATATGTCCAGGGTGTAATACCAGCATACAGCCCAGTGGTTTCCTCAACAATGACAGATGATGGGGTTATCAAACTGTCACAATCTGTGGACCGAGGTGGGAGGAATCAACTGTATGTTGGAAATTGGGGTTAGCAGTTTGACTTCTCTGGGAATATGAAGTGATAGGAGAAATATAATGACGCATGCAATCACTGTTATATAGGAGGAGGAACCAGTAACAAGGCCATCTCTGTCTCATAGGAAGAGTAACCAGGAACCAGGCCATAACTGTCTAATAGGAAGAGGAACCAGGAACCAGGCCATCACTGACAGGGACAAATCGTTTTTATGTTTCCGAGGGAGGGCGGGAGGGAGTGTATTCTGTAACACAATGGTGTGTCTGTCCAAACAGATTATGTCTAATCCCTTTTGTCAACAGCAGCATCGACAGCAAACACAGATTTGTTTTTGGGTCAGGGCGTCGTCTCACTCTTGATAACAACATGTCTACACAGAGATGCTTCTCAGAATATCACCAGCAGATCTACTGTTCCTCTTGTTATAGACTACAACTGTGATCTACTGTTCCTCTTGTTATAGACTACAACTATGATCTACTGTTCCTCTTGTTATAGACTACAACTATGATCTACTGTTCCTCTTGTTATAGACTACAACTATGATCTACTGTTCCTCTTGTTATAGACTACATCTGTGATCTACTGTTCCTCTTGTTATAGACTACAACCAAGATCTACTGTTCCTCTTGTTATAGACTACAACCAAGATCTACTGTCCCTCTTGTTATAGACTACAACCAAGATCTACTGTTCCTCTTGTTATAGACTACATCTGTGATCTACTGTTCCTCTTGTTATAGAATACAACTATGATCTACTGTTCCTCTTGTTATAGACTACAACTATGATCTACTGTTCCTCTTGTTAGTTATAGACTACATCTGTGATCTACTGTTCCTATTGTTATAGACTACATCTGTGATCTACTGTTCCTCTTGTTATAGACTACAACTATGATCTACTGTTCCTCTTGTTATAGAATACAACTATGATCTACTGTTCCTCTTGTTATAGACTACAACTATGATCTACTGTTCCTCTTGTTATAGACTACAACTATGATCTACTGTTCCTCTTGTTATAGAATACAACTATGATCTACTGTTCCTCTTGTTATAGAATACAACTATGATCTACTGTTCCTCTTGTTATAGACTACAACCAAGATCTACTCTTCCTCTTGTTATAGACTACAACTGTGATCTACTGTCCCTCTTGTTATAGACTACAACCAAGATCTACTGTTCCTCTTGTTATAGACTCCAACTATGATCTACTGTTCCTCTTGTTATAGACTACAACTATGATCTACTGTTCCTCTTGTTATAGACTACAACTATGATCTACTGTTCATCTTGTTAGTTATAGACTACATCTGTGATCTACTGTTCCTCTTGTTATAGACTACATCTGTGATCTACTGTTCCTCTTGTTATAGACTACAACTATGATCTAATTTTCCTCTTGTTATAGACTACAACTATGATCTATTGTTCCTCTTGTTATAGACTACAACTGTGATCTACTGTTACTCTTGTTAGTTATAGACTACATCTGTGATCTACTGTTCCTCTTGTTATAGACTACAACTATGATCTACTGTTCCTCTTGTTATAGACTACAACCAAGATCTACTGTTCCTCTTGTTATAGACTACAACTATGATCTACTGTTCCTCTTGTTATAGACTACAACTATGATCTACTGTTCCTCTTGTTATAGACTACAACTATGATCTACTGTTCATCTTGTTATAGACTACAACTATGATCTATTGTTCCTCTTGTTATAGACTACAACTGTGATCTACTGTTACTCTTGTTAGTTATAGACTACATCTGTGATCTACTGTTCCTCTTGTTATAGACTACAACTATGATCTATTGTTCCTCTTGTTATAGACTACAACTGTGATCTACTGTTACTCTTGTTAGTTATAGACTACATCTGTGATCTACTGTTCCTCTTGTTATAGACTACAACTATGATCTACTGTTCCTCTTGTTATAGACTACAACCAAGATCTACTCTTCCTCTTGTTATAGACTACAACTGTGATCTACTGTCCCTCTTGTTATAGACTACAACCAAGATCTACTGTTCCTCTTGTTATAGACTACAACTATCATCTACTGTTCCTCTTGTTATAGACTACAACTATGATCTACTGTTCCTCTTGTTATAGACTACATCTGTGATCTACTGTTCCTCTTGTTATAGACTACAACTATGATCTAATTTTCCTCTTGTTATAGACTACAACTATGATCTATTGTTCCTCTTGTTATAGACTACAACTGTGATCTACTGTTACTCTTGTTAGTTATAGACTACATCTGTGATCTACTGTTCCTCTTGTTATAGACTACAACTATGATCTACTGTTCCTCTTGTTATAGACTACAACCAAGATCTACTCTTCCTCTTGTTATAGACTACAGCTGTGATCTACTGTCCCTCTTGTTATAGACTACAACCAAGATCTACTGTTCCTCTTGTTATAGACTACAACTATCATCTACTGTTCCTCTTGTTATAGACTACAACTATGATCTACTGTTCCTCTTGTTATAGACTACAACTGTGATCTACTGTGCCTCTTGTTAGTTATAGACTACATCTGTGCAAATACAATACAAATACCAAAGTATTGTTTAACAACATGATAATACAATGTTGCTACTAGATTAATTAGACTAGATACAATATTACTACACAGGTATAAGAGCATGTTACTGAATAGGGTAATTAATTTGGCGGCAGGCCCGACTGGGACTCGAACCTTGAGTCCAGTGACTGTCAACACAACACCGTTATGCCAAGAGATTGGAAATTCTTGACGTGGTCATAAGGTGTTGATTTAAGATGACTGTAGGTTGTTGAAACCATGACTTGAGGTAACACATCCTTCTATTTACAGATTCGTGGCTTTTGAAGGATTTATGGATTCAGTCCATATCTCAGAGGTATTGTGGAAGATCCACGTTAAAATGTAAAGGTCATTTCCGATTGAGCCGACATATGCATGTAACGTTCTTGGTGTAGTGGGTGAGAAGTCAGGCGCAGGAAGCAGAGAGTTCAGGGTAGTGCTACTTTAATGCACAAAACGGCGAACATAAGCCAACCCCCCGAAAACCCCGGGCTGCACAACAAACAAATGACCCAAACACGGGGACTTAAACTGTCCAGCAAAACACGTAACACACAGACGTGCACACAAGTTACAACAAACAATCCCGCACACAGAGCAGGTGGGCCTACCGGTAAATAAAGCCTGACTAATCAGCCTAAACACAAACAGGTGAAACCAATAAACAGAAAGGGGAGAAAGGATCAGTGGCAGATAGTAGGCCGGTGACGACGACCGCCGAGTGTCGCCCGAACAGGAAGGGGAGCCACCTTTGGTAGGAGTCGTGACAATGCAGCATTTACGGTGACTGCAGTCTCCGCGAACGTGGTAACATTGCCTTCAAATTCATATCAAGCTATAATGCAGATCTTCCACAATACTTCTGCAATACAGATTGAATCCAGCCCTTTTAATTTAAATATTATATTACAAAAAGAAGGAAGAGAAGGACATTTGGAAAATGACAAACTCACGACAGCAAGTGGCATGGATGTATAATAGTGCCAGATGCCATGACAACAGCAATATGCCCATCAGTTAGTCATTCTGCCTCTGGTGTTGTATCAAATATCCTATTACTACTTTCCCATTCAGAGGATGCTAAGCTATTTACCTCTATATATAGCCAGAAGGAGAACGACCACCCTGGGGCGGTTTATCACAGTGCACACAGTGCCAAGAGGGATGTCAAGGATGTGACACACTGTTGTGGCTTGACATTTGCTGCCTGCTGAGCCATAGCTAACATATGTTTTGATACACTACATTGCCAAAAGTATGTGGACACTCATCAAACATCTCATTCCAAAATCATGGGAATTATTATGGAGCTGGTCTCCCCTTTGATGCTATAACAGACTCCACTCTTCTGGTAAGGCTTTCCACTAAATGTTGACTTTGATGCAGGGACTTGCTTCACTTCGGCCACAAGAGCATTAGTGAGGTCGGGCACTGATGTTGGGCGATTAGGCCTGGCTCGCAGTCGGCGTTGCAATTCATCACAAAGGTGTTCGATGGGGTTGAGGTCAGGGCTCTGTGCAGGCCAGTCAAGTTCTTCCACGTCGACGTCGAACTATTCCTGTATGGACCTTGCTTTGTGCGCGGGGGCATTGTCACGCTGAAACAGGCAAGGGCCTTCCCCAAACCTTTGCCACAAAAAATGTTTATGTGTACTGTAGTGCTAAGATTTCCCTTCACTGGAACTAAGGGGCCTAGCTCGAACCATGAACGCCTTTCCACTGCTCCAGAGTTCAATAGCGGCAAGCTTTACACCACTTTACACCACAAGCTAACGCTTGGCATTGCGCATGGTGAACTTAGGCTTGTGTGCGGCTGCTCGGCCATGGAAACCAATTTCATGAAGCTACTGACTAACAGACAGTCCCTTTGCTGACTTTGCTTCCAGATGCAGTTTGGAACTCGGTAGTTACTGTTGCAACCGAGGACAGTCGGTTTTAATACGCTGGGCCCTTCAGCACTCGGCGGTCCCGTTCTGTGAGCTTGTGTGGCCTACCACTTTGTGGCTAAGCCATTGTTGCGCCTAGACATTTCCACTTCACAATAACAGCACTTACAGTTGACCGGGGGCAGCTATAGCAAGGCAGAAATTTCACAAACTGACTTGTTGGAAAGGTGGTGTCCCATGACGGTGCCACTTTGAAAGTCGCTGAGCTCTTGAGTAAGGCCTTTCTACAACCAATTTTTGTCTACTTTTGACCATGTACTGTATTTTTATGTGAGCTTAGAGCTTCATAGTTCTTCTTTCCATGAACAACCGTAAGGAAGAATACATAATACAAGTGTAGATCAAGTTCACTCTTGGTTTCTCTGGTTTTTCTTTGATGGCATACGGTATAAATCATTCTCTTTCTGTCAATAATCTGCACTTCACTTATGTTCTGGATGTGTTGTTGTTGCTTTGATGCTGTTATAACATACCAACACAGTTCATCCATGCTGTAACTGCAAATAATATACACTGAATTCGGAAAGTATTCAGACCCCTTCCATTTTTCGACATTTTGTTACGTTACAGCCTTATTCTAAAATTGATTATAACCTGGGTGGTTTGAGTCCTGAATGCTGATTGGCTGACAACCGTAGTACATCAGACCGTATACCACCGGTATGACAAAACATGTATTTTTAATGCCCTAATTACGTTGGTAACCAGTTTATGATAGCAATAAGGCACCTCGGGGGTTCGTGGTATATGGCCAATATACCACGGCTAAGGGCTGTGTCCAGGCACTCTGCGTTGCTTCGTGCAGAAGAGCATACCTTAGCAATGATAAATTGGCCATATACAACACCCCCTCGTGCCTTGCTTAATGAAATAAATGTTCTTCCTCATCAATATACACACAATACCACATAATGACAAAGCAAAAACAGGTTTTTAGACATTTTTGCAGAAAAGAAACAACAGTATTAAGACCATTTTCTATGATACTTAAAATGGAGTTCAGGTGCATCTTGAGATGAGTTCAGGTAACATCCTTGAGATGTTTCTACAACTTGATTGGAGTCCACCTGTGGTAAATTCAATTGATTGGACATGTTTGGAAAGGCACACACCTGTCTACAGTGCCTTGCGAAAGTATTCGGCCCCCTTGAACTTTGCGACCTTTTGCCACATTTCAGGCTTCAAACATAAAGATATAAAACTGTATTTTTTTGTGAAGAATCAACAACAAGTGGGACACAATCATGAAGTGGAACGACATTTATTGGATATTTCAAACTTTTTTAACAAATCAAAAACTGAAAAATTGGGCGTGCAAAATTATTCAGCCCCTTTACTTTCAGTGCAGCAAACTCTCTCCAGAAGTTCAGTGAGGATCTCTGAATGATCCAATGTTGACCTAAATGACTAATGATGATAAATACAATCCACCTGTGTGTAATCAAGTCTCTGTATAAATGCACATGCACTGTGATAGTCTCAGAGGTCCGTTAAAAGCGCAGAGAGCATCATGAAGAACAAGGAACACACCAGGCAGGTCCGAGATACTGTTGTGAAGAAGTTTAAAGCCGGATTTGGATACAAAAAGATTTCCCAAGCTTTAAACATCCCAAGGAGCACTGTGCAAGCGATAATATTGAAATGGAAGGAGTATCAGACCACTGCAAATCTACCAAGACCTGGCCGTCCTTCTAAACTTTCAGCTCATACAAGGAGAAGACTGATCAGAGATGCAGCCAAGAGGCCCATGATCACTCTGGATGAACTGCAGAGATCTACAGCTGAGGTGGGAGACTCTGTCCATAGGACAACAATCAGTCGTATATTGCACAAATCTGGACTTTATGGAAGAGTGGCAAGAAGAAAGCCATTTCTTAAAGATATCCATAAAAAGTGTTGTTTAAAGTTTGCCACAAGCCACCTGGGAAACACACCAAACATGTGGAAGAAGGTGCTCTGGTCAGATGAAACCAAAATTGAACTTTTTGGCAACAATGCAAAACGTTATGTTTGGCGTAAAAGCAACACAGCTGAACACACCATCCCCACTGTCAAACATGGTGGTGGCAGCATCATGATTTGGGCCTGCTTTTCTTCAGCAGGGACAGGGAAGATGGTTAAAATTGATGGGAAGATGGATGGAGCCAAATACAGGACCATTCTGGAAGAAAACCTGATGCAGTCTGCAAAAGACCTGAGACTGGGACGGAGATTTGTCTTCCAACAAGATATTGATCCAAAACATAAAGCAAAATCTACAATGGAATGGTTCAAAAATAAACATATCCAGCCAGGTGTTAGAATGGCCAAGTCAAAGTCCAGACCTGAATCCAATCGAGAATCTGTGGAAAGAACTGAAAACTGCTGTTCACAAATGCTCTCCATCCAACCTCACTGAGCTCGAGCTGTTTTGCAAGGAGGAATGGGAAAAAATGTCAGTCTCTCGATGTGCAAAACTGATAGAGACATACCCCAAGCGACTTACAGCTGTAATCGCAGCAAAAGGTGGCGCTACAAAGTATTAACTTCAGGGGGCTGAATCATTTTGCACGCCCAATTTTTCAGTTTTTGATTTGTTAAAAAAAGTTTGAAATATCCAATAAATGTCGTTCCACTTCATGATTGTGTCCCAATTGTTGTTGATTCTTCACAAAAAAATACAGTTTTATATCTTTATGTTTGAAGCCTGAAATGTGGCAAAAGGTCGCAAAGTTCAAGGGGGCCGAATACTTTCGCAAGGCACTGTATATAATGTCCCACAGTTGACATTAAATGTCAAAGCAAAAACCAATCCATGAGGTGGAAGGAATTGTCCGTACAGCTCTGAGATAGGATTGTGTCGAGGTACAGATCTGAGGAAGGGTACCACAACGTTTCTGCAGTGTTGAAGGTCCCCAAGAACACAGTGGCCTCCATGGAAGAAGTTTGGAACCACTAAGACTCCTACTAAAGCTGGCCGCCCACCCAAACTGAGCAATCGGGGGAGGTGACCAAGAACCCGATGGTCACTCTGACAGTGCTGCAGAGTTCCTCTGTGGAGATGGGAGAACCTACCAGGAGAACAATCATCTCTACAGCACTTCACCAATCAGGCCTGTATGGTAGAGTGTCCAGACAGAAGCCACCCCTCAGTAAAAGGCACATGACAGCCCGTTTGGAGTTTGCCAAAAGGCACCTAATGGACTCTCAGACCATGAGAAACAAGATTATGTGGTCTGATGAAACCAAGATTGAACTCTTTGGCCTGAATGCCAAGCGTCACATCTGGAGGAAACCTGGAACCATCCCTATGGGGAAGCATGGTGGAGGCAGCATCATGCAGTGGAGATGATTTTCATCGGCAAGGACTGGAAGACTAGTCAGGGTCGAGGGAAAGATGAACGGAGCAAAGTCCAGGCAGATTCTTGATGAAAACCTGCTCCTGCGCTCTCAGGACCTCTGGTGTGAAGTTTCACCTTCCAACAGGACAACGACCCTAAGCACAAAGTCAAGACAACGCAGGAGTGTCTTCGTGACAAGTCTTTGAATGTCCTTGAGTGGCCCAGCCAGAGCCCGGACTTGAACCTGATTGAACATCTCTGGAGAGACCTGAAGATAGCTGTGCAACGACGCTCTCCATCCAACCTGACAGAGCTTGAGAGGATGGGAAGAATGTGAGAGAAGAATGGGAGAAGAAAATAATGGGAGAAACTTCCCAAATACCTGTGTGCCAAGCTTGTATCGCCATACCCAAGATTACTCGAGGCTGCAATCGCTGCCACAGGTACTTCAACAAAGTACTGAGTAAACGGTGTAAATAATTATGTAAATGTGATATTTCCGTTTTTTATTTTTATACATTTGCAAAAAGTTTTTTTGCATTGTCATTGTGGGGTATTGTGTGTAGATTGACGAGGGGTTAAAAACAGTTAAATCCATTTTAGTATGAGGCTATAACATAACAAAATGTGGAAAATGTCACGTCTGCTCCAGCTCTCCCTCTCTGGCGCCAGGCTGCCCTTCATTACGCACACCTGTGACCATCATTACGCACACCTGTGACCATCATTACGCACACATGCGACCATCATTACGCACACCTGTGACCATCATTATGCACAGCAGTGCTCATTGCACTCACCTGGACTCCTTCCCTTTGTTTATTGCCCCGTATATGACTGTTCCCTGTGTCTGCATTAATATTATGTGTTCTTGTCCAGGCGCTGTCGCCGAGGGAACTGGCAGTGCCTCAGTTAGCTCGTTGGGCTTCCATGCCTTAGCTGGCTCGAGAGGTCGCCTTGCCTCTGTGGGCTCGGCAGGTGCCCACCCCGCGTCATGCTTCAGCCGGCCCATCAGGCTCCCACGCCTCTGCCGGTTTGTATGGCTCCCACACCTGAACCGGCTCGCCAGGCTCCCACACCTCTTCCGGTTCATCGGGCTTCTACGCCCCAGCAGGCTTGTCCAGCACCCATGCCTCGGCCGGCCCGTCAGGCTTGACCTGGTGGGATGTCGGGTTGCGCCCCTAGTGGGTGGGGTGCTGCAACGCCTACTCCCACTCTCCCTCTCTGCCGCACGAGGGCGCCAGGCTGCCCTTCATTGCACACACCTGTCACCATCATTATGCACAGCAGTGCTCATTGGACTCACCTGGACTCCTTCCCTTTGTTGATTGCCCCGTATATAACTGTCTGCTCCCCCGTTTCTTCCCCGTGTCTGCATTAATGTTATGTGTTCTTGTCCAGACGCTGTCCTGTCCTGTTCCGTTCCATGTCCGTTGATAATTAAATGTCCACTCCCTGTTCCTGCTTCTCGTCTCTACCAGCGTCAAGCCTTACAGAAAAAGTAATGGGGTCTGAATACTTTCTGAATGCACTGTACATCATATATATCATATAATGTCTATCATCACACACCAATATCTGATTTATCCTGACTATGCACAGCACAAGTAATCAGAACCTATTCTGTTTCATCCCAGGGCTCAATGGCCTTTGGGAATGATTGCAATGCCAATACCACTGTAGAGGAGGGTTTTTTACCAGGGGGTTTTAGTTTAGCTGCTGGAATTCTTCAGAGAAGACTTTCTAATGTGTTCTTCCTGGCTTTGTGGTGCAGTGACATACACTTAATAGTGGAGGATGAGAACAAAAAATTCCATGACCTTCCAAACATTCAATTAATTATAGACTTGGATGTGTAAAGCAGTCCAATGAATTACGAGGCAGATGTGGCTTCATTTGGCTCTGAATTGCAAACTCAAATGGATAGAGAATTACAGTAGCTGAACACAGAGAGGAAGGAGTGGGGCGATGCTTTAGTCAACTGAAGAGACAACACTGCCACCTGGCGAAGAACAGGGATAGTGTGTGTGTGTGTGTGTTTTTATTTTTACTGCTCTAATTACGTTGATAACCAGTTTATAATAGCAAAAAGGCACCTCGGGGGTTTGTGGTATATGGACAATATACCATGGCTAAGAGCTGTATTTAGGCAATCCGCGTTGTGTCATACTTAAGAACATACCTTTGCCGTGGTATTTTGACAATATACCACAGCCCCTCGTGCCTTATTGCTTAAATAACCACCCCATTCACTTCAACAACATCTCCAGAAAGGACTCATTTTAAAAGCCCACTACAATTCGCTGTGGTTTATATATATTTCCAAACTATGAGATTGAAATAATACTGTGAAATTATGATAATGCCGTTTTAGTGTAAGAGACGTTTGAAAAGGCCGCCTGAAATTTCAGCCTGTTTTGATGGGATGGAGTTTTGTACCCATACCTAGTAATCATTACATGTCAGTCCAACATTTGATTCTGTCTGGACGTTGTGTGTTTTTGATTACATCTCCTAATTAGGCCCATTAAATGCAGAACATGTTTACCGTTTAAAACATTTAACACAATTTAAACATCATTTAAAACAACATTCTCTGGGAACTCTGACATGGACTTCTTTCTAAAACGGATCAAAATGCTGAGTCAAAAGAGATTAGAAACGTAATGGTAGGACTGGAAACTTCAAAACATCGTTTGTGTGACATGGTCAACAGCTGAGCTGATCCGTGATACCATCAATCTTTTTCTGTCTGAGCCTTTTGTTTGATGGTTTGTTCAGTCAGGGAATAAAAGCATCATTAGCTTATACTGAACAAGCTTTCAGGTAGACTAGAGCGAGTTATCATTAAATGTGCCCCAATGTCTCTTTATTTATCTGTCTGATTGCTGAATGCTGCAGCCTTCAAGAAGAAGAATGTAGATAGAGGACCAACCCATTGGGCACAGACATCAATTCAACATCTATTCCACGTTGATTCAACATCATTTCATTGAAATGATTTGGAAAACAGCATTGATTCAATCTGTGTGTGTCCAGTGGGAATTTATCTCTTCATTCAACTTTTATCGTTGCCTTTGTTCTTTCTCTCAGACAGAGTCTTGCGTAATCTGTTTCTCCAGTCTCTCTGACCAGGCAGTGATTTGAGGTCTTATGCAACCACAAGCTTGATGGAACAATGGTGCGACCAACAAAAAACATCCAGTCAGTGGAAGTCCTTTGGGCTTGTTGATGAGAGAGGTTGAAGGAGAATGACAAGAATCGTGCAAGCTAACAGGCGGGCCACAAACTGACAAATAATGGTGCAATAGATGTCATCTCGGAACACACAACTCCTCGGTCTTTGTCATGGATGGCTATTGCAGCAGACGACAACACCGGATTCCACTCCCATCAGCTAAAAACACGAATAAGCTGCACCAACACTGGACAATGGAGGAGTGGAAAAGCATCACCTGTTCCGACGAATCCTGGTTCCTGTTGCGTCATTCTGATGGCAGAGTCAGGGTTTGGCATAAGTAGCATGAGTCCATGGACCCATCCTGTCTGGTACAGGCTGGTGGCTGTGGTGTACTGGTGTGGGGAATGTTTTCCTGGCACAAGTTAGGTCCCTTGTAACCAATCGAGCAGCGAACGTTTCAGCCGTAAAGGGTTTTCTAATGATCAATTAGCCTTTTAAAATGATAAACTTGGATTAACTAACACAACGTGCAAATGGAACACAGGAGTGATAGTTGCTGATAATGGACCTCGGTACGCCTATGTAGCTATTCCATAAAAAATCTGCCGTTTCCAGCTACAATAGTTATTTACAACATTAACAATGTCTACACTGTATTTCTGATCAATTTGATGTTATTTTAATGGACCAAAAAATTGCTTTTCTTTCAAAAACAAGGACATTACTAAGTGACCCAAACTTTTAAACGGTAGTGTATGTATATATATATATATATATAATGGTGAGAGGTTAGCATGTCTTGGGGGTATGATATTTGTGCATCTGTAACTTTCTCACTCATCATTATTCATTCAGGACTATCCGTAATAATAGTAGCATCCACATTCATATAGAAGTGTTTAAAAACATATTATATTCTTATTTATGAATATGTGACAATTATTTATGAACATGAATATGTGACAAAATACTACACTTTTTACCACTAAGTGAATTTGTCCCAATACTTTTGGTCCCCTAAAATGGGTGGACTATGTACAAAAAGTGCTGTAACTTCTAAATGGTTCACCCGATATGGATGAAAATACCTTCAGTCTGCACTTTAACCTCATTGTCAATGTTTTATTTCAATTCCAAACTGCTGGACTACAGAGTCAAAACAACAGAAACTGTGTCACTATCACAATACTTTTGGAGCTCACTGTATCTGAATGTATATACAGTGCCTTCAGAGTGTATTCAGACCCCTTCACTTTTTCAACATTTTGCAAATGTATTCAGACCCTTTACTCAGTACTTTGTTGAAGCACCTTTATCAGCGATTATAGACTCGAGTCTTCTTGTGTATGACATTCAGAAACTTGTCCCGAAGCCACTCCTCCATTGTTTTGGCTGTGTGCTTAGGGTCGTTGCCCCGTTGGAAGTGAATCCTTCGCCCCAGTCTAAAGTCCTGAGTGCTCTGGAGCAGGTTTTCATCAAGGAAATCTCTGTACTTTGCTCCGTTCATCTTTCCCTCGATCCTGACTAGTCTCCCAGTCCCTGCCGCTGAAAAACATCACTACAGCATGATGCTGCCACCACCATGCTTAACTGTAGGGGTGGTGCCAGGTTTCCTCCAGATGTGAAGCTTAGCATTCAGGCCAAAGAGTTCAATATTGGTTTCATCAGACCACAGAATCTTGTTTCTCATGGTCTGAGAGTTCTTTAGGTGCCTTTTGGAAAACTTCAAGCAGGCTGTCATGTGCCTTTTACTGAGGAGTGGCTTCAATCTGTCAACTTTAACATAAAGGCCTGATTAGTGGAGTGCTGTAAGAGATGGTTGTCCTTCTGGAAGGTTCTCCCATCTCCACAGAGGAACTCTGGAGCTCTGTGAGAGCGACCATTGGGTTCTTGGTAATTTCTCAGACCAAGGCCCTTCTCCCCCGATTGCTCAGTTTGGCCAGGCAACCAGCTCTAGGAAGAGTATTGGTGGTTCCAAACTTCTTCCATTTAAAAATTATGGAGGCCTCTGTGTCCTTGGGAACCTTCAATGCTGCAGAAATGTTTTGGTACCCTTCCCCAGATAAGTGCCTCCACATAATCCTATCTCGGAGTTGTATGGACAATCCCTTCCACCTCATGGTTTGGATTTTGCTCAGACACTCACTGTCAGCTGTAGGACCCTATATAGACAGGTTTGTGCCTTTCCAAGCCATGTCCAATCAATTGAATTTACCACAGGTGGACTACAATCAAGTTGTAGAAAGATTTCAAGGATAATCAATGGAAACAGAATACAGATGAGCTCAATTTCAAGTCTCATAACAAGGGTCTGATTACTTACGTACTGTAAAAAATATATTTCTGTTATTTATTTGTAAAGCATTTGCAAAACATTCTAAAGACCTGTTTTTGCTTTGTCATTATGGGGTATTGTATGTAGATTGATAATGTTTATTTATTTAATCCATTTTGTAACAAACATTTTTGGAAAAGGGGAATGGGTCTGAATACTTTCCCGAATTCACCGTAAAATGTGCTGTTTTAGAGGTTCAGCGCCCCTGGAGCATATTAGGTGTTAAGTGCCTGTTAGGTGCCTTGCTCAAGGGCACCTTGACAGATGTTTAACCTTGTCTGCTATAGATGATCACTTCACACAATCCAACCCCTAGCCTGACTGAGTGGGTAACATGCCATTTGAGCTCTTTAATATTAGATAATAGGCAGAGCAGAAAAGAGATGACTGGTTGTGGGAGTGAGAATAATAGGTGTTTGGGGTTGAGAGAAAGGGGTGGTTGAGCTTGAGAAGAAGCAGGAGTTGAGGTTGAAAAACAGTTTTGTGGCTAATTTAGGGAAAACAGTAATCCTGCTCATAGATTATGCATGTATGAACTACACATTGACACATCCAGCCCAAAGCGAGAGGTTTAAAAAATACTTTGTGGTCGCTAAAATTCCGGAGCATGTTTTTAATGAGGCCACATTGTTGACAAAAAATATCTCCTAAAAGTAAATGAATCCATATAGCCGAATAATAATTCATAACAGAACAATCATTTTGGTGTTGGGAAGAAGAGGGGGTTTATGATTTGAAGAAGAGGGACTTGGGGATTGAAGAAGAGGAGGTTGGGGTTTGAAGAAGAGGGGGTTGGGGTTTGAAGAAGAGGGACTTGGGGTTTGAAGAAAAGGGGGTTGGGGTTGGGAAGCAGAGGGGTTTGGGGTTGGAAGAAGAGGAGGTTGGGGTTTGAAGAAGAGGGGGTTGGGGATTGAAGAAGAGGAGGTTGGGGATTGAAGAAGAGGGGGTTGGGGTTTGAAAAAAAGGGGGTTGGGGTTTGAAGAAGAGGGGGTTGGGGGTTTGGAAGAAGAGGGGGTTAGGGTTGGGAAGCAGAGGGGTTTGGGGATGGGAAGAAGAGGGGGTTGGGGTTGGGAAGAAGAGGGGGTTGGGGTTGGGAAGCAGAGGGGTTTGGGGATGGGAAGAAAAGGGGGTTGGGGTTGGGAAGAAGAGGGGGTTGGGAAGAAGAGAGGGTTGGGGTTTAAAAAAGAGGTGGTTGGGGTTTGAAGAAGAGGGGGTCGGGGTTTAAAGAAGATGGGTTTGGGGTTGGGGTTGATAAGAAGAGGGAGTTTGATCAAGCTAATGATGAACAAAGCTGGGGGTGGGGTTAAGGTTAAAAATTGTGTTTGGATTATCAACTGGTCTGGAAAGAATGGGTAGATTAGACACACCATTGAGATGTGGGGCACCCTCCTCTAAGATATCGTGTCCACAACTCAATGCAATGCATCTACAATTACTGTATGTTGGTCTTAAAATATATCCCAGGGATTCACTGTGTATAATGCTTTTCTTTACACATTGATTTCTAGGAGCACCCACGGATCAATGAAAGTGAATTCTCTGAAGTACTGCATTGTTCTGTTTCGGTTTGTCAGCAATCTGTGTTGAAGTCCTTTAGTGTTCCTTTTGTGGTCGAAGCAATATGCATTATGTGTCTTAACAATTGGTATTAGATATTTCTATCTGTGTCTGTGTCTTTACAATTGGATTATTGTTTTGTCCTGAAACAGGAAAAATGAAATAATCAAAAGCTAAATCAGAAAATATTTTTTATCTGAAGACACAGTCCACACACCATACGACATGGGGTCAAGTGTGTCTGTTTCCGTCATGTCTTTCTGACGAGTCAGTATGTGAGAGTGCCAGGGGGATAGAATGAGGACGGGGGTATTGATTGATTACATAAACTCCCCAGAAGCAACTGTCTATTTACAGGTCAAAAGTCACCGACTCAGCTAGGGCCAATGAACCTCAGGTTACCCAGGTCCCTGTCCTCTACTGGGAAAATGTTCTAACTCAGGACTCATCCAGATCTCTGTTCTTGATAGACAGCAGTTGTCTAGTCTACCTGGCAATACTAGTGTGTTAGTGCTATGCTAGTGTGTTGGGAAAATGTGAAAATGATATATCAAATAAGAACTGCAATGCTGACATGGGGCTATCTAACCCAATCAATGATTTGAGATGATCGCAATCAAGATGAGATATCAGTCGAAATGCATGCAGATAAATCAATGCTTGAGACATCAGCCTACTATTAACTGTTCAAAATGCCGATATAACATTTTCTTTTTAATGTTGTTGGGAGACGTGTTTATTTTTTGAAAATGCGTTAGAAACACAACTTCCAGAGACATAACCATGACACATCACTATCAACAAACCAGCATGGACATCCGTACAATTTTAAGCTAACTACAAACTCACACAGATACACACACACCTCTGCTTTTAGGTATAGAGTTGATATAAAAACACATGTAGACAAAATGGCCGACACTTGAATGCCACAACTGCGAACCGCAAAGTCAGATACAGATATGTTTTGCCACTTGTTAAAGCGTGAACCTTTCCTTAAACCTTTCTTAAATCTCCTCAGATGTTAGTCACACTCTCCCTCCCTTTCCCTCCCTCTCTGTAGTTCATTTGGAGCTGGGATTGGTGACTTTGCCCATGAAGACAATGCTCTTGGTAGAGTCCTCCAGGATGAAGAGCAGGAAGGGCCTGTTGAGCATGATGGTGTCTGGGAGAGACATAGGCATGATCTCTATCGTAGTTACAGCGGCCGCCTCAGTCCCCTTCTCATCTACGCTCAGCACAGCCTTGTGGGTAACCTGGGGAGGGAACAGGAATGGGTTAATTTGTTGACCTTGACAGCACTGTCCCCTACATGGCCTATAAACATAATAGAATGGAATAGACCCTTAGTAGTCCATCAGAGACAGACATTCTTATTCTATTTTGCTCCCTCAGACAGATAAGAGAAGAGGCAGACATGAGATGGATGTGACACATCATCATACCTTGGACACCTTCAGTTTGGTATCCTCAGAGATGGCAGAGAAGTCAGCTGAGTCACCGAAGGCACTGACCACACCCATGTCTTTCAGATGATCTCCCAGGGAGTACGAGGTAGAGGTGGAGAACTTGGGCATGAAGATATCCACATTGCTGAAAGAGAGATTATCATACACTGAGTTTACAGTATTATCGCAAAGAAACGTACATGATCCTGCAGCTCGCAAATAAAATGCCAGCCAAATTCATATGTTAATCTGCATTAAGAATCTCTATATATGATACAATCTGATGCTTATTGCAAACTTTGTCTTGTCAGCTGATAAACAAACTACCCTGACCTTACGTTAAGAATAGATAGAAATAAAGAATATAAAAAGAATAGACAACATTATACTGAAAAAGTGCCCAATAAAAAAAGTTACATAAAATATACTCTCCTTAACTCCTGAAGAGGATGTAGTACTACACTGACCATATATACCATGAATAAATAGAGAAAGTTACATTAGAAAGTATATGAAATAATGTGTTCTCACGTCCTGAACAGGTGCTCGTGCACGTGCTTCAGGTAGTCCTTGTTGATGAAGGCCTCCACATGCTCCATCTTTCCATCATTGGGCAGGACCACCATCATTGAGGAGTTGCCTTTGTAAGGCAGTATGACCACGGTGGTGAAGTTATCCTGGTCCTGATACAACTCATAACGACCCGTCCTCTTCATCATGTCCACCTGCACCTTGGTGTTCTCGTCCACTTTGAAGTCAGCCTTGTGGGTCAGCGTGGCATCGAAGGGCTTATCCCACTTCCCTGGGGAGGGAGGTAGAGGACATTGTTACTAAGGGGTAGTAAACATGCAAGCAGAAACAGACAATGTTATAAGCCTATATTGGTTTTACTTTGTCCTGCACATTCCTTTTCTGTTAATTCTTTATCGACACATCTTTAGTTTACAGTGTGGAAATTAGTGTCATTCAGTCAGTCAATCAATTGATCAATGATCTGTATTATTTTGTTGTTCTTAAATTAAACAATAAGTGCATGACCATTTTCTCCTACTACAGTGTCCTCCTCCTACCTCTGAAGAAGACGTAGTTGATGAGCATCATGGCCGTATCAGGGTCCAGATCCTTCACCATGTCCGTGATCTTGTCCTGGGTCTTCTTGGCGATGAACTTGTTGATCTCGGCGGTAGCCTCAGCTGGGTTCTTGAAGTCGACCGTGAAGCCTTCGCTGGCGTAGAAGTGCTTGGCGTCCTCGAGGAACTTGGCTAGGGGCTTGAAGCCGTCCCTCAGAGCTAAGGCATTGCCCATGTCCAGCTGCATGGCCTCCCCAGTGTGGCCCAACATGTGGTACAGGTGCTCGTAAGCATTGTTCACCTGCTCCGGTGTGAATGCGCCGTAGCCCAGAGTGGAGTACAGCTGGCTGTGGGTGTCTCCCTTAGCCCCAAGGGACAGCATAGCCAGACTAGTGGCAATGCCCAGAGGAGAGAAGAAAATATTCATGTTCTCGGTGTTGGCTTTGCTCAGGCTCCTGTACAGGGTGAAGGCGAAGTCTGCGTTGTGGGGCGCCAGCTTGTGGCAGGACTCTTCGTCCCCGTGGCTGTGCTGAGGGTGGGCCTCGCCAGCGATGTGGTGGAGGTGGTGGTGGTGGTCTTCTGTGTGACCGGCGTGGTCCCCGTCATGGGGCGCTGCCAAGGCCACGCAGAGCAGCACAGCCACTATCGTACAATAAGATATACCCCACATTTTATCTACCTGGAGAGAGAGAATAGACAATGTCATTACTACTCCGCACAGATTTGACAAATGCAGTGAAATAAAGATCAGTTCTTACCTCCAATGTCCTCTTTGCCGGAGACAGTGTTGCAGGAACTCTGTCAATTTATGGGCCTGAGAAGATCAGCTGAACACATTTAATAAATGATTAACCAGACCCCACCTCCTTATACTGACCTGGCTGAACCGGAGATTCATCTGGCCAGGCTGACTAGACTACATGTTATGTTGCAACATGTCTCAACACCCAGTACTCCACACGAAAGCACTAAAGGATTTTCCTTCCTCACAGTAAGTTGTTGGTAAATGTAGGTGATCTTACTCATGCCTTGCAACACTTTTGATCTTTGACACATGATTGCTCAGAACACTTATATTTTAACACCATCACAAACAGACGTTATAAAGACATCAATCCAGTTTATTTGGATTTAACATGAGAAACACATTGGCTTTTTTTTATTTTTTATCTGACAGCAGAATGACATGTATTATTATTTTTATAGTATATTAGAATGATTTTGTGACACCAAATCTTGTGTCGTCTCTCAAATCTCTCCTGGCCGCTCTTTGTTGGCAATAAGCCTGACATTTCAGAAAGCAGAACCACTATAAATACTTTACAAACGTCACATGTTTTTCCTGACAGTTGTATGACGTTCCAGAACCCCATGTAGACCAGTAGTTGTACAACTAAACTCCATATTGGAACCACCAATTGGCTTATGATTGTGATCTGTCACTGTTGAAAGCTGGGAACAGATTATTGAGCTGGCCTCTCATGACTGATCTGCTGTCTGATTCATCTTGTTCTATTCTATTCATCATTTTATCTTTCCGAGTTTGAAATATCACAATGTCATCTGCAGGACGCCAGCATCAAAGAATAGAATGATATTCACACTCAAAGCTTTGCTCTCTGTGTGTGTCCTTGTGAAATGTTGGATTCGAAAACTCCAGCTTGTAGTGTAGCCTAAGGATAAAATGAACTTAAAACCTGCTGTCTCTGTTATTAAAATGATTGTCAATTAACTAAATGATTGATTCTGATATTGACTGATGATTGAGTTTGTATAGCATTTTCTTTCATCCTAATTGTAAAACAATTTAATTGTGAAATTGTTATGTAAAGTAAAAATCAGCCATAACCTGTATATAACAAAAATGCTTACATTACTAGAAATTATTTTATCATATAATATTAAAATAAAACAGAAACTAGAGTAAAACAACTACATTCTTATCATTTTTCTTCAACAAATGGCCTTTTACAGCCTCGTAAAAACCATCCTGATCTTGTGAGCTTACATTCTGTTACATTCTGTTACATTCTTCTGTTACATTCTGTTACATTCTCCTGTTACATTCTGTTACATTCTCCTGTTACATTCTGTTACATTCTTCTGTTACATTCTGTTACATTCTCCTGTTTCATTCTGTTAAATTCTCCTGTTACATTCAGTTACATTCTGTTACATTCTCCTGTTTCATTCTGTTACATTCTCCTGTTACATTCTGTTACATTCTCCTGCTACATTCTGTTACATTCTGTAACATTCAAACAGCGAAACAGAATGTAAACTCGCGAGATTGGGATTGTTCGTACGAGGCAAGCCCTTTCACGCACTCATTATGGAAATCCACAAAACGCAAACAAGCAGGTGGTTCCTGAATCCGATTTTAATGGTCAAAACATATACTTCACAGTATCCATTTCAAAGGCACAGACAGTCTACAAATCCACTTTCTTGATGCAACGTTTTATATCACAGGGTACATATATGGTTTTCTGTGATCTGACAATGTCAATTCTTATTATTATTCTTCTGATCATCACCAAAGGGAGGAAAATACAACAGCGATATGAGTGATAGAGCGTCACAACAGTGAAATAAGAGACTGAGGCTCCTCTGACTTGGTCTCATCCACCTCTAGAGTAACCTCATGGGGAGCATTCAGAGGGGAGGGGGTGTTGACAAGATTTGGTGGAAAAAGTCAACTAAGGAAATGCCTAATTTCGGCCCCAAATATTTTGATACACTACTTATACCCTACCATGACCCAAAAATGTGTTGTGTATCCTGAGCAGATTAACAGATAAACTATGATTTTTCCTTCTACAACATAATCTTCATCTATTGTTACTTTAAACAGCTTCCAAGTGGTACTCCTTCCTGAATGAGTTTCAGGGTATTCTTCAATGAAACCGCAGAGAAGTCGGTTGTGTTTGTAAAAATGGGCGAGACCCCAGCCGCTTTTTAGTAGACTTTCTAAACTAGGCTTTCTTCTTGAGGAACTTCTTGAGGTATTTCTGCCCGCCTGTGTGAAAATACCAATCAAGGTGTTAATGGACTGTGTTCAGGAAGCTGTTTTGTTATTGCATGAGTAAAGGTTTTTGTCACGGCCTGGCCATAGAGAGGATTTTATTCTCTATTTTGGTTAGGCCAGGGTGTGACTAGGCTGGGGATTCTAGTTTCTTTATTTCTATGTTTTCTGTTTCTATGTTTTGGCCGGGTATGGTTCTCAATCAGGGACAGCTGTCTATCGTTGTCTCTGATTGGGAATCATACTTAGGCAGCCTGTTTTTCCACCTTAGTTGTGGGTTGTTGTCTTTGTTAGTGGCCTGTATAGCCCTAGTAAGCGTCACTGTCGTTTTTTGGGGGGATTGTTTATTGTTGGCGACATTTAAAGAAATAAAGAGAAAATGTATTTATTGTATTTAACTAGGCAAGTCAATTAAAAACAAATTCGTATTTACAATGACAGCCTACCAAGAGGCAAAAGGCCTGCTGGGGGGAAAAAAATAGTTGGACAAAACACACATCATGAAAAGAGAGGCACCACAACACTACATAAAGAGAGACCTAAGACAACAACGCAACATGGCAGCAACACATGACAACACAGTATGGTACCAACACAACATGACAACAACGCGGTAGCAGCACAACATAGTAGCAGCACAAACATGGTACAAACATTGTTAGGCACAGAAAACAGCATGAAGGGCAAAAATCCAGAGACAACAATACATCAAGCTAAGCAGCAACGAGTGTCAGTTAGAGTGTCCATGATTGAGTCTTTGAATGTAGAAATGGAGATAAAACTGTTGAGTTTTAGTGGGGGGTTTTAAGTTCGTTCCAGTTGCTAGCAAACTGGAAAAATAGGAGCGACTCAGGGATGTGTGTGCTTTGGGGACCTTTAACAGAATGTGACTGTCAGAACAGGTGTTGTATGTGGAGGATGAGGGTTGCAGTAGATATCTCAGATAGGGGGGAGTGAGACCTAGGAGGGTTTAATAATTAAGCATCAACCAGTGGGTCTTGCGTCGGGTATACAGAGATGACCAGTTTACAGAGGAGTATAGAGTGCAGTGATGTGTCCTATAAGGAGCATTGGTGAAAAATCTGAAGGCCGAATGGTAAAGAACATCTAGCCGCTCAAAAGCACCCTTACATGCCAGTCTATAAATTATGTCACCGTAATCTAGCATGGGTAGGATGGTCATCTGAATCAGGGTTAGTTTGGCAGCTGGGGTGAAAGAGGAGCGATTACGTTAGTTTAAACCTTAGCCTGCAGCTTGGATATGTGCTGACAGAAGGACAGTGTACCATCCAGCCATTCTCCCAGCCATTCTCTAAACCCTCAGAGGTAGTAATCACACCTGTGGGGAGAGGGGCATACTTCTTACCGAACCACATGACCTGTGTTTTGGAGGTGTTCAGAACAAGGTTAAGGACAGAGAAAGCTTGTTGGACACTAAGAAAGCATTGTTGTAGATTGTTTAACACAAAATCTGGGGAGGGGCCAGCTGAGTATAACACTGTATCATCTGCATATAAATGGAGGAGAGAGCTTCCTACTGCCTGAGCTGTGTTGTTGATGTAAATTGGGAAGAGAGTGGGGCCTAGGATCGAGCCTTGAGGTACTCCCGGAAATCCAAGATGGCGTAGCAGTCCGGACGTGTGTTTGTCTTGTCCTGTCTTGTCCCATGTAAATAGTCGGTCTCATCGTTTTTTCGTACATATTTTAATCTCACTTTCCACCTACGATCTAAATATACTTTCCTGCAACCCACCTCACCCAATGTGGTACGGATCTGCTATTTTTACACTTTATAACTGGAACCCCCATCAGAAGCTAGCCAGCTAACTAGCTACTAGCTGGAAGTCATTGTTAGCCACGGCTAGCGGTCTTCACCTTTAGCTCGGTCACCAGCCAGCTTTAGCTCGGTCAAAACCTACTAGTCTACACAGCGCTATATCGGACTGCTTTTCTCCACCACATCACCGGATTCCTGCCGCAGGCTCTGGGCTATTACATTGGATCATTGCAGCTAGCTAGCTGCAATTCAGTGGCCACCGCTGGGTAACGCCTCTGTCCCAAAGCAATCGCCAGTTAGCCTTGAGCTAGCCTCAAGTTAGGCCCATTTCCCGGCTAGCCAAAGAGGTATAACTTCTAATTCATGGGCTACAATACCTCTTTTGCCAATTGGCCTGGACACTTTATTGCCGGCACGGAGCCCCGCTGATCCATCACACTCTGCCGACGTAATCGTCCGATGTGGTTTCAAAAGGCTTTTCTGTTGCCTTGTCACCGAAGACCCATCTGCTAGCTCTGGCCCGCTAGCTTTCTGAACGCCGTGCTTCCCGCTCGCCTAGCATAGTAGTGACTACACAACGGCTCCTGGACTCACCTATTGCTGCTCATTGGACCCTATGATCACTCGGCTACACATGCCTCTCTCTAATGTCAATATGCCTTGTCTTCTGCTTTTTCGGTTAGTTATTGCCTTAGATCTTTTGTCACACATCCCACACATGGGGAGACCTCACCTGGCTTAGCTGGTGTCTCCAGAGATGCAAGCTCTCTCATTGTCACTCAATGCCTAGGTTTACCCCCGCTGTACTCACATCTTACTATACCCTTGTCTGTACATTATGCCCTGAATCCATTTTACCACGCCCAGAAATCTGCCCCTTTTATTCTCTGTTCCCAAATCACTAGACGACCAGTTCTTTTAGCCTTTAGCCGTACCCTTATCCTACTCCTCCTCTGTTCCTCTGGTGATTTAGAGGTTAACCCCAGGCCCTGTAGTCCCCAGCATCACACCTATTCCCCAGGCGCTCTCATTTGTTTACTTCTGTAACCATAAAAGGCCTTGGTTTCATTCATGTTAACATCAGAAGCCTCCTCCCTAATTTGTTTTATTCTCTGCTTTAGCACACTCTGCCAAACCTGATGTCCTAGCCATGTCTGAATCCTAGCTTAGGAAGGCCACCAAAAATTAAGAAATTTCTATCCCATACTGCAACATTTTCCATCAAGATAGAACTGCCAAAGAGGGCGGAGTTGCAATCTACTGCAGAGATAGCCTGCAGAGTTCTGTCATACTATCCAAGTCTGTGACTAAACAGTTTGAGCTTCTACTTTTAAAAATCCACTTTTCCAGAAATAAGTCTGTCACTGTTGCTGCTTTTTATAGACCCACCTCAGCCCCTAGCCGTGCCCTGGACACCACATGTGAATTGATTGCCCCCCATCTATCTTCAGAGTTCGTACTGTTAGGTGACCTAAACTGGGATATGTTTAGCACCCCGGCCATCCTACAATCTAAGCTAGATGCCCTCAAACTCACACAAATTATCAAGGAACCTACCAGGTACAACCCTAAATACATAAACATGGGCACCCTCATAGATATCATCCTGACCAACATGCCTTCTAAATACACTTCTGCTGTCTTCAACCACGATCTCAGCGATCACTGCCTCATTGCCTGCGTCCGTAAGGGGCCCGTGGTCAAACAACCACCCCTCATCACTGTCAAACACTACCTAACACACTTCAGTGACCATCTTAAATAAGCATGCCCCATTCAAAAAATGTTTGAACTAAGAACAGATATAGCCCTTGGTTCACTCCAGACTTGACTGACCTTGACCAGCACAAAAATATCCTGTGGCGTACTGCATTAACATTGAATAGCCCCTGCGTTACGCAACTTTTCAGGGAAGTCAGGAACCAATATACACAGTCAGTTAGGAAAGTTAAGCCTAGCTTTTCAAACAGACATATGCATCCTGTAGCACCAATTCCAAAATGTTTTGGGGCACTGTAAAGTCTATGGAGAATAAGAGCACCTCCTCCCAGCTGCCCACTGCACTGAGGCTAGGAAATACTGTCACCACTGATAAATCTACAATAATTGAGAATTTCAAGCATTTTTCTACGGCTGGCCATGCTTTCCACCTGGCTACCCCTACAATTGCCAACAGCTTTGCTCCCCTGACTAACCCAAGCCCCCCTGATCCTTGCAAATCAGCTTGGATAGAACAACAAGAAAATAGCTTAAAGTGTTTAGTCCAAATACTGGTGGAGTCAACAAATACAATAATGGACGACCTGACCAGAGAGGTCCAGAACCTAAAGAACAGTTTGCAGTTCTCCCATGGTCAGCTCAAGGAGTTTAAATAGGAGAACAGCAAGGTAAGAGCAATCTGTGTGTCTTTGAGAAAGGATATCAGTTCTGTATGTGAATCCATGATTACAATGACAGAGAAATCAGATTATCTCGGGGGACAATCAAGGCGGAACAACATGGTTGTGGACGGAATTGCAGAATCTCCGCATGAGACCTGGACGGAGTCTGAGGACAAAGTGAGGGAAATGATCTCAGAGAAACTGAATGTGGACCACAGGGAGACTGCGGTGGAGCCAATAACTATATATCTTCCTCAACGAGGACCTGAAGCTATGCGCCAGAAGAGGAAAAATCTTGTCCCAGACATGAAAGCTGCCAGAGCATGTGGGGACATTGCTTACATCTGCTATGACAGGCTCATTGTCCACCCTCCCTACCTCCCAAAAGCCTGGAAGGGATGAGAGAGCAAAGCCTATAGGTCCCTAGCTTCAACCCCGCAGCACACTCTCACACCAACTGACCAATGCACTGCTGAATGCATTTTCTTCTCTTGCTTTATTTGCTCCTTTCCATCAAATCAATAACTTGCTAACATCAGATAACATGAATATATTAGCCATTTCTGAGATTCACAGATAATTCATTTGGTGATACAGGAGTAGCAATACAAGGATATAACATCTATAGAAGAGACAGGAATGCTTATGGGGGAGGTGTTGCTGTATATATTATGAGCCATATCTTTGTAATGCTTAGAGAATATCTAATGTCAAGTGTTTTGATGTGTGGTTGCAGGTTCACCTGGCACATCTAAAGCCTTTTCTTTTGGGGTGTTGCTATAGACCACCAAGTGCTAACAGTCGGTATCTAAATAATATGTGTGAAATGCGTGTATGTGATGTAAACAGAGAGGTCTACTTTCTTGAGGACCTGAATATTGACTGGTTGTCATCAAGCTGTCCGCTCAAGAGAAAGCTTCTCACTGTAACCAGTGCCTGTAATCTTGTTCAGGTTGTTAATCAACCTGCCAGGGTGTTTACAAACACTACAGGAACAAGCTCATCCACATGTATCGATCACATTTTTACTAATACTGTAGAACTTTGTTCTAAAGCTGTATCCGTACCCATTGGATGCAGTGATCACAATATAGTGGCTATATCCAGGAAAGCAGAAGTTCCAAAAGCTGGGCCTAAAATAGTGTAGAAGAGATCATACATAATGTTTTGCTGTGACTCTTATTTGGGTGATGTTAAAATATTTGTTTGTCTGATGTGGTTAATAAGGAGCATCCAGACACTGCACTTGATGAATTTATTTACCTGTTAGAACTGTTAAGGCACCATGGATTGATGAGGAATTGAAAAACGGTATGGTTGAAAGAGATGAGGCAACAGGAGAGGCTAATAAGTCTGGCTGCACATCTGTGTAAGGGGGTGCGTGCTGGTGGCAGGGAAGTCAGGCACAGGAGATCGAACTTGGTATAAACGGAGCAGTTTAATAAGTGCTCAAAAACTCTGAAAACCAAAATATACAAAATAATACAAGTGGATACAAAACCCGTTGCACACCAGAAAATAACTTGCACATAGCTTACAAACAAACAATCACTGACAAGGACATGAGGGGGAACAGAGGGTTAAATACACAACATGTAATTGATGGGATTTGAACCAGGTGTGATACAAGACAAGACAAAACCAAAGGAAAATTAAAAGAGGATCAGCGATGGCTAGAAAACCGCCGAACGCCGCCCGAACAAGGAGAGGGACCAACTTCGGCGGAAGTCGTGACAATCTGACTGGCTAACTTCCTGCAAATTGAGAAATGATGTAACTTAACTCAACAAAAAGAAGAATAACCTGTAATATGAAGCCAAGATTAATGATATAAAGAATGATACAAAAAAAACTTTAAATTCAATTATGGGCAGAAAGACAAATTCAAATCCATCTTTCATTGAATAAGATGGCTTATTCATCACAAAACCATTTGATGTTGCCAATTATTTTATTTGATTACTTCATTGGCAACTGCTCTGCATCTGACCGTAAGGCGCTACAGAGGGTAGTGCCTACGACCCAGTACATCACTGGGGCCAAGCTTCCTGCAATCAAGGACCTATATAATAGGCGGTGTCAGAGGAAAGCACATAAAATCGTCAGAGACTCCAGTCACCTAAGTCATAATCTGTTTTCTCTGCTACCACACGGCAAGCGGTACCGGAGCGCCAAGTTCAGGACCAAAAGGCTCCTTAACAGCTTCTACCCCCAAGCCATAAGACTGCTGAACAATTAAGCAAATGGCCACCAGACTACTTACATTGACAACCCCCCTCCATTTGTTTTGTACACTGCTGCTACTGGCTGTTTATTATCTATGCATAGTCACTTCATCCCCACCTACATGTACAAATTTCCTCAACTAACCTGTAACCCTGCACACTGACTCAGTACCTGTACCCCCTGTATATAGCCTAGTTACTATTATTTTATTGTGTTACTTTTTATTCGTTTTTACTTTGGCTCTGTATAAACGGAGCAGTTTATTTGGTAAATATGTTCTTAACTCTTCTTGAACTGCACTGTTGGTAAAGGGCTTGCAAGTAAGCATTTCACGGTAAGGTCAACACTCGTTGTATTCAGCGCATGTGACAAATAAATAATTGATTTGATTTGATTGGCAAAGTGGTCAAACTTAGACATGAAATGCCAACAACGAACAGTGAGCCACCATAGTCATGTATACAAAAACAAATAATGAAATAAAAGCATTGCAAGTTTGAATTTTTTAAAGTTAGTGTGGGAGAGCTCTCTAGGCCTTGTACTCTTTTCTATTTTTTCCAGAAGAAATTCAAGGAAGTATTATACAGAGCCATGAGTGCATGGAACTCCCTTCCATCTTATATACAGTATTATACAGAGCCATGAGTGCATGGAACTCCCTTCCATCTTATATACAGTATTATACAGAGACATGAGTGCATGGAACTCCCTTCCATCTTATATACAGTATTATACAGAGCCATGAGTGCATGGAACTCCCTTCCATCTTATATACAGTATTATACAGAGCCATGAGTGCATGGAACTCCCTTCCATCTTATATACAGTATTATACAGAGCCATGAGTGCATGGAACTCCCTTCCATCTTATATACAGTATTATACAGAGCCATGAGTGCATGGAACTCCCTTCCATCTTATATACAGTATTATACAGAACCATTAGAGTGCATGGAACTCCCTTCCATCTTATATACAGTATTATACAGAGCCATGAGTGCATGGAACTCCCTTCCATCTTATATATCGCAAGTGAATAGAAAAACTGGTTTTAAAAAAACAAATAAAGCAACACCTCACGACACAACACCTCACGGCCCAACACCTCACGGCACAACACCTCTCCCCCATGTGACCTACTTGTGTGTATGTACTGACATGTACAGTGCCTTGCGAAAGTATTCGGCCCCCTTGAACTTTGCGACCTTTTGCCACATTTCAGGCTTCAAACATAAAGATATAAAACTGTATTTTTTTGTGAAGAATCAACAACAACTGGGACACAATCATGAAGTGGAACGACATTTATTGGATATTTCAAACTTTTTTAACAAATCAAAAACTGAAAAATTGGGCGTGCAAAATTATTCAGCCCCTTTACTTTCAGTGCAGCAAACTCTCTCCAGAAGTTCAGTGAGGATTTCTGAATGATCCAATGTTGACCTAAATGACTAATGATGATAAATACAATCCACCTGTGTGTAATCAAGTCTCCGTATAAATGCACCTGCCCTGTGATAGTCTCAGAGGTCCGTTAAAAGCGCAGAGAGCATCATGAAGAACAAGGAACACACCAGGCAGGTCCGAGATACTGTTGTGAAGAAGTTTAAAGCCGGATTTGGATACAAAAAGATTTCCCAAGCTTTTAACATCCCAAGGAGCACTGTGCAAGCGATAATATTGAAATGGAAGGAGTATCAGACCACTGCAAATCTACCAAGACCTGGCCGTCCCTCTAAACTTTCAGCTCATACAAGGAGAAGACTGATCAGAGATGCAGCCAAGAGGCCCATGATCACTCTGGATGAACTGCAGAGATCTACAGCTGAGGTGGGAGACTCTGTCCATAGGACAACAATCAGTCGTATATTGCACAAACCTGGCCTTTATGGAAGAGTGGCAAGAAGAAAGCCATTTCTTAAAGATATCCATAAAAAGTGTAGTTTAAAGTTTGCCACAAGCCACCTGGCAGACACACCAAACATGTGGAAGAAGGTGCTCTGGTCAGATGAAACCAAAATTGAACTTTTTGGCAACAATACAAAATGTTATGTTTGGCGTAAAAGCAACACAGCTCATCACCCTGAACACACCATCCCCACTGTCAAACATGGTGGTGGCAGCATCATGGTTTGGGCCTGCTTTTCTTCAGCAGGGACAGGGAAGATGGTTAAAATTGATGGGAAGATGGATGGAGCCAAATACAGGACCATTCTGGAAGAAAACCTGATGGAGTCTGCAAAAGACCTGAGACTGGGACGGAGATTTGTCTTCCAACAAGACAATGATCCAAAACATAAAGCAAAATCTACAATGGAATGGTTGAAAAATAAACATATCCAGGTGTTAGAATGGCCAAGTCAAAGTCCAGACCTGAATCCAATCAAGAATCTGTGGAAAGAACTGAAAACTGCTGTTCACAAATGCTCTCCATCCAACCTCACTGAGCTCGAGCTGTTTTGCAAGGAGGAATGGGAAAAAATGTCAGTCTCTCGATGTGCAAAACTGATAGAGACATACCCCAAGCGACTTACAGCTGTAATCGCAGGAAAAGGTGGCGCTACAAAGTATTAACTTAAGGGGGCTGAATAATTTTGCACGCCCAATTTTTCAGTTTTTGTTTTGTTAAAAAAGTTTGAAATATCCAATAAATGTTGTTCCACTTCATGATTGTGTCCCACTTGTTGTTGATTCTTCACAAAAAAATACAGTTTTATATCTTTATGTTTGAAGCCTGAAATGTGGCAAAAGGTCGCAAAGTTCAAGGGGGCCGAATACTTTCGCAAGGCACTGTTTGTGTAACTGATAGATGCACACAAACACGACATGTTAATGTTTTAAAAGCGTTGTAAATTGTAGTCTTTGGACTGTACTGTATTTTTTGTTACATGTCGGACCCCAGTAAGACTAGCTGTCGCCACAACACGTGTGGCCCTGTGGAAAAGGTCACTCAGCACATTGCACCATCAATATACACACACATCCACGCACACACATAATGCAAACCTAGACATGCACATATGCATGTACGTACGCACACACACACAAATGCAAATCCACCCACCTGCCCACACACACACCCATCCACCCACACACTCAAACAAACACCCAAACCCTCCCTCCCTCCCTTGAGGTGAGTCGAGGCCAGTGTACCCATGTTTGAGGTTTGAAAGCCAGAAGACCATCCTGGTTGTGGAGAGAGGCTCCTCCAGGGGCTGAACCTCTCCCTTGGGCAGCAGAATGAGGGAAGCCAGTCTGAGGGAAGCCCGGTGAAGTGGAAGGAAAGCCCGGCACGGCCCCCTCCACCATGCCTCCCCTAGGCTGGCTTCCCTCCACCAGGCCTCCCCCAGACAGGTAGTATCGTACGTCATGGTGACCTCCACGGTCGACGACAGGTGCACGTGGAAACGCCTGTTGATGGTGTGACACCTGTAGAATGGATGCTCCGACTTACCTGTAGGCAGATGCAAATGCACTGTAGACAGGGTAGCCACCACCCGCTCCTCGGTTACGTTCCCCAGTCCCATGACAGTGAGCAGCTCAGTCGGAGTGAGAGTGCCAGAGACCGTCAAGAGGAGACCAAGGGCCGAGACCAGGCCCAGGCTGTGGCCGGGCCGGATGCTGGCCAGGTCATGGTAGGGGCTGAAGGGCGGGGTTGAGGGCCAAGGTATCCAGCTGCTGGCCAGGTCATGGTAGGGGCTGAAGGGCAGGGTTGAGGGCCAAGGTGGCCAGCTGCTGGCCAGGTCATGGTAGGGGCTGAAGGGCAGGGTTGAGGGCCAAGGTGTCCAGCTGCTGGCCAGGTCATGGTAGGGGCTGAAGGGCAGGGTTGAGGGCCAAGGTGTCCAGCTGCTGGCCAGGTCATGGTAGGGGCTGAAGGGCAGGGTTGAGGGCCAAGGTGTCCAGCTGCTGGCCAGGTCATGGTAGGGGCTGAAGGGCAGGGTTGAGGGCCAAGGTGTCCAGCTGCTGGCCAGGTCATGGTAGGGGCTGAAGGGCAGGGTTGAGGGCCAAGGTGTCCAGCTGCTGACCAGGTCATGGTAGGGGCTGAAGGGCAGGGTTGAGGGCCAAGGTGGCCAGCTGCTGGCCAGGTCATGGTAGGGGCTGAAGGGCAGGGTTGAGGGCCAAGGTGTCCAGCTGCTGGCCAGGTCATGGTAGGGACTGAAGGGCAGGGTTGAGGGCCAAGGTGGCCAGCTGCTGGCCAGGTCATGGTAGGGGCTGAAGGGCAGGGTTGATGGCCAATGTTTACAGCTGCTGCAGTTGCCCTGCCTGGTGCCCTGGTCCTCCTCTCTCTTCGCCACCTCTGGGAGGGTCTTCTGGAAGTGCTGTCATGGCAACGGATAGTAGTCCTGAGAGCCCAGCTAGCGCTGTTAGCCATGTTATGCTATTCATTACTAACACCTACACTATATATACAAAATTATGAGGACACCCCTTTAACTTCTGCCACACATGTTGCTGACAGATGTATAAAATTGAGCACACAGCCATGCAAATCGCTCACTACCGGTTCCAAACTGCCTCTGGAAGCAACGTCAGCACAAGAACTGTTCGTCAGGAGGCTCATGAAATGGGTTTCCATGTCCGAAAAGCCTCCCACAAGACACAAGACTAAGCATCGGCTGGAGTGGTGTAAAGCTCGCCGCCAATGGACTCTGGAGCAGTGGAAACGCGTTTTCTGGAGTGATGAATTACACTTCACTATCTGGCATTCCGACAAACAACTCTGGGTTTGGTGAATGCCAGGAGAATGCCACCTGCTCCAATGCATAGTGCCAACTGTAATGTTTATCCTGGAGGAAGATACATGGTCTGGGGCTGTTGTTCATGGTTTGGCCTAGGTCCCTTAGTTCCAGTGAAGGGAAATCTTAATGCTACAGTATACAATGACATTCAAACGATTCTGTGCTTCTAACTTGTGGCAACAGTTTTAGGAAGGTCCTTTCCTGTTTCAACATGAAAATGCCCCCATGCACAAAGTTAGGTCCATTAAGAAATGGTTTGTCGGAGTTCTTGTAGAAGAACTTGACTGGCCTGCACAGAGCCCTGACCTTAACCCCATCGAACACCTTTGGGATGAATTGAAAGGACGACTGCGAGCCAGGTCTCATCGTCCAACATCAGTGCACAACCTCGCTAATGCTATTTTGGCTAAATGAATGCAAGTCCCCGCAGCAATGTTCCAACATCTAGTGGAAAGCCTTCCCAGAATAGTGGAGGCTGTTATAGCATCAAAGGGGGAAGCAACTCCATATTAATGCCCATGATTTTGGAATGAGATGTTAGATGAGCAGGTGTCCAGATACCTTTGGTCATGTAGTGCATTCTAATCTATTCATCAATGTCTTGCCTGGCCGATCCACAGAGGTCCGCGTGAGCTCTCATTCATATACGTAACTCTGTTCAAACTCCAGTCTCTGGTTGTTGTTTTCAAGCGTTGGCTGACTGGGTGGATGTTGAAATGTATTGATCTCTCTGACCAGTCATTGACCCACAGGCTGACGTTGAACAAACTGCACGTAGCTTGGTTCTAGGAACAAAAGACCCAGGGACACATGGTGGTGGGTGAGTAGCAGAGAGAGGGTGCACTCCGGACGTGGCCCCTTCTCATGATCCCTGCCTGCTGTGCTGCTCACACACAGAGTTTAAAGTAACAGTCACATCAGTGGTTTATGTGTGTAACTAATGTTACACAAACTCTCAGCCAAAGAAATCTGCGTTTATGCAAAGTAAAAATGACATCTGTTACTGTATTTTAATTAAGTGAGGACAATAGAATATTTACCCAGTTTTTTAATTTTCACAGTCAAAGGGGTGCTTAAAGTTGTAATGTTTACAGAATATATAAAGTTAATGAAATAATCAAAATAACACCTGATTTCACAGATAAAATGCATTTCATTTGTAATTAATCCCTAAAGTTCAGCTCATTATGTGAATATGTGTGCAGCTTGTGACAGAGCTTGTTACTGCTAGTGTGTCTGTTGAAATGTCAATGTGCTCATTAATCACTGCTTGCATGAACTCACAATGATACCCATGCTAATTACCTGTCTGGCAGTCTGTTTGTAACCAGGTTTACGGCATTGGAACTAATCTGAGATACACTAGCAAACTACTTACCTGGTCTTGTGTTGCCATCTTGTGGCTAATAATATACTGGTGTAATAGACCTGATTCCGTTGGACTGTGGTTGCTTTGTTGAAACTCATTTTATTAAGAGGTCTAGACTAGAGACAGCTCTGTTGGTTTTTGAGTTCATATACATGTACCTGAAACAGTTTCAGTTTCTGAGTTCATAGTACAGGTATAACAGTAAGTTATTTGAGTCTGAGGTGTCTGTAGAAGAAACTGCAGAAGTTCAGATGGGATGGATTAAGAGACCGCAGCATCAGCAGCAGCTCCATCGCCGATGTCATTACATCCACAAGGTGGCGCCACAGTCCCAGAAATAACACCATCACTAAAAGACCAGGCGGGTGTAGCGAAATGCTTGTGTTCCTAGCTCTAACAGTGCAGTAGTATCTAACAATTCACAACAATATAAACATCTAAAAGTAAAATAATGGAATTAAGAAATATATAAATATTAGGACGAGCAATGTTGTAGTGGCATTGACTAAACTACAGTAGAATACAGTGTATATATATATATATATATATATATATATATATATATGAAATGTATATATATATATATATATATATATATATATATATATATATATATATATATGAAATGTATATATATATATATATATATGAAATGAGTAAAGCAGTATGTAAACATTATTGAAGTGACTAGTGTTCCATTATTAAAGTGACCAGTGATTCCATGTCTAGGGCAGCAGCCTCTAAGGTGCAGGGTTGAGTAACTGGGTGGTAGTTGGATAACGATGGACCCAGCTTTGACGCACCTGTACTGACCTTGCATTCTGGATGATAGCCTTGAACAGGCCGTGGATGATGTCCTTGATAATATTTTTGGCCTTCCTGTGACATTGATTGCTGTAGGTGTTCCCAGTGATGCATTGGGCTGACCGCACCAACCTCTGGAGAGCCCTGCGGTTGAAGCCGGTGCAGTTGCAGTACCAGGTGGTGATATAGCCTGACAGGATGCTCTCAATTGTGCATCTGTAGAAGGTTGTGAGGGTCTTAGGGACCAAGTCAAATTTCTTCAGCCTCTCTGCCTTTTGAACAGCCTGCTGGAGAATCTGAGGGCCTCGGAAACTGTAACCATTTTTAAGAAAAATTTTAAGACACCTTATTGGCCAAGCTTTTAGGGTGCTTTTTATTCATACCATTTATTTTAAGCATTAGTCTCTCAGGTCCACTGTTTATTGTTTTACTATTTTAATTTGTCTCTTTTTAGAAAACATTTCGTATTTATCTTTCTCATCTGGTATTTTTTTATTTGTTGAGCACTTTGTAATGCATATTCTATAAGAAATGTGCTCTATTGTCACATTCTGACCATTATTTGAGTTGTTTGTTTCTATGTTTTGTTTGGTCAGGGTGTGATATGAGTGGGCATTCTATGTTGCATGTCTAGTTAGTCTGTTTCTATGTGTTTTGGCCTGATATGGTTCTCAATCAGTGGCAGGTGTTTGTCGTTGTCTCTGATTGGGAACCATATTTAGGTAGCCTGTTTTGTATTGTGGTTTGTGGGTTATTGTCTATGTGTAGTTGCCTGTGTCTGCACGCGGTGGCATGTTTTTTTCGTATCTCTAAGTGGTCGTCGTCATGGTTTTTTTTTGTCATTCAATAAAATAATGGATTCACACCACGCTACGCTTTGGTCTACTCCATACAACGATCGTGACTTCTATAAATAAAGTTTGATTTAATTAACCTAGAATTGACTGAAGGCAACTCCCTGAGACAATTGCAAGTGTTTCTGTAATGTTCAGAGTAAAGAATATTCACTGTAGATTAACATAACATGATGCCAGTGAATTTTCACTGTTTGCAGAAATCTATTTTTCTGAAAGAGTGAAGTCACTTTGTTGATGAGAAGGATGTGTGTCCAAATCCTCCATACTGTCTCCATGTGTGTCCTCCCTGAGATGGACTCCCTCTGTAGCCTCCTTCTCCTTTACAACTTCCCCCTCTTCTGTCTCTTTCATTTCCTCCAGCATAACCTCAGCCTCCTTTTTCTCATCTTTCTCCTCCTTCACAACTTTTTCTTCTTTCTCGGCCTCTTTCTCCTCCTCGTTCACAACTTCATCCTACTTTCTCCCTTTCACAACCTCATCCTCCTCTTCTCTTCTAAGTCTTCATCTGCATTTACTTCTTCCTCCATAGCTGTTTGTTCCTCCACAACCATCCTCTCTGTAATCTCTACCATAGCTGTTTGTTCCTCCACAACCATCCTCTCTGTAATCTCTACCATAGCTGTTTGTTCCTCCACAACCATCCTCTCTGTAATCTCTACCATACCTGTTTGTTCCTCCACAACCATCCTCTCTGTAATCTCTACCATAGCTGTTTGTTCCTCCACAACCATCCTCTCTATAATCTCTACCATAGCTGTTTGTTCCTCCACAACCATCCTCTCTGTAATCTCTACCATAGCTGTTTGTTCCTCCACAACCATCCTCTCTGTAATCTCTACCATAGCTGTTTGTTCCTCCACAACCATCCTCTCTGTAATCTCTACCATAGCTGTTTGTTCCTCCACAACCATCCTCTCTGTAATCTCTACCATAGCTGTTTGTTCCTCCACAACCATCCTCTCTGTAATCTCTACCATAGCTGTTTGTTCCTCCACAACCATCCTCTCTGTAATCTCTACCATAGCTGTTTGTTCCTCCACAACCATCCTCTCTGTAATCTCTACCATAGCTGTTTGTTCCTCCACAACCATCCTCTCTGTAATCTCTACCATAGCTGTTTGTTCCTCCACAACCATCCTCTCTGTAATCTCTACCATAGCTGTTTGTTCCTCCACAACCATCCTCTCTGTAATCTCTACCATAGCTGTTTGTTCCTCCACAACCATCCTCTCTGTAATCTCTACCATAGCTGTTTGTTCCTCCACAACCATCCTCTCTGTAATCTCTACCATAGCTGTTTGTTCCTCCACAACCATCCTCTCTATAATCTCTACCATAGCTGTTTGTTCCTCCAAAACCATCCTCTCTGTAATCTCTACCATAGCTGTTTGTTCCTCCACAACCATCCTCTCTGTAATCTCTACCATAGCTGTTTGTTCCTACACAACCATCCTCCCTAAAATCTCTACCATTTCTCTGGCACCATCTAACTCTACTCCATCTTCCTCCTCTGTCGTGAACTCTGCCCTCTCCAGATGAGGGACTGAGACCATTTCCTTCACTACCCCATACTTTTATTTTTCCTCTTCCTCCTCCTCTTCAAAATTTTCTCCTGCTGTCACTTCTTTATCTCTAACCCGCTCCTTGTCACTGTCCTGTACAATCTCTTCCAGTGATCTCCCTGAGATAATCTCCCTCTATACCCTCGTCCTCCCTCTCAAATTCCATCTTATTTCCCCTCCTTATTCTCCTCCTCTCCAAAGTCCTCTGTACTCACCTCTTCCTTCACAACCAACGTCTTTCTAACCTCTGTTAACATCTCCTCTGTCACACTCTCCTCCATCCTGAACTCCAGCCTCCCCTGTCCGGGGACTGTGAGTGTTTCCTGACCTCCTCCTCCTGTTCTTTCTTCTCCTCCTCGTTTACTTCCTCCTGTTCTAAGTTATCTTCTCCCTTAAAATATTACTGTTCTTTGCCACTGTGCTGTTCATGCTCTCCTGAATACAGCCCAGTGTTCTTGTTTTAAGACTGGGCTCCCTCCTCTCCTTCCAGCTCTACAGCACCATTCCTCAGGGTGACTGACGACTCTATAAACTGGGGCTCACATTCAGATTCACTGTCTTCTATCACCTCTGATTCAGATCTAATACCAACTGTGGGTTTGTCTGCAAGCTGCTCGCTGTCAGCTCTATCCCTGATACTACTCCTTAGTGCTGATTAATGATGGGGGGAAAAAATATCATTTTTGATTATGTATCGTTTTGACAGTATCGCAATATTATTTTTGCAGTAGTTGGCTGTACCTGCACCAAAACTCCTGTATTCTTCCTTCATAGCTTGTTCTCCGTCGTCTTTTCAATTAGGGAGACAATTTGTTTTCAGCAATTATTTACATACCTGTTCAAAACTTGTTTTCTTATGGCTCTCTTTGTCCCTCTGCAGCAGAAATACGCTGAGCAAAATGTTTGGAACATCGAATCGCAAAAAAATCACAGTATTGAATCGCAATACATATAGAATCATGATAATCACAATACATATCATACTGGCACCGTGAGGTCCCTGGCAATTCCCAGCCCTAGTGTTGATCAGAACATACTGACTGATGGCTGGCATCTTCCTTGTTCAGGATGTAACTGTGCGCATCCTCCTCGTTTGAGTCCAGTATTGATAATGTGTAGACCCCTTGCTGTGTAGTCTGCTCCTCAGCAGACTTCTCCATCCAGGTCCACATATTATACATTTATATTTGAGTCACTTAGTAGACGCTCTTATTCAGAGCAATTAGGGTTATGTACTTTGCTCAAGGAATTAGGGTTATGTACTTTGCTCAAGGAATTAGGGTTATGTACTTTGCTCAAGGAATTAGGGTTATGTACTTTGCTCAAGGAATTAGGGTTATGTACTTTGCTCAAGGAATTAGGGTTATGTATTTTGCTCAAGGAATTAGGGTTATGTACTTTGCTCAAGGGCACATTGAACCAGTGGCCTTTCGTTCACTGGCCAAATGCTCCTAACCGCTAGGCTACCTGCCACCCTGACCCTCAGCAGACAGCAGAGTCTAGATCCAGATTTAACCAGACGTTTTGCTCAGGGGCACTCAAAGAGCTCCAAGTATATTTACTCAGACCCAATGGGCTGACATACTGGGAATCATTGTATTCATGATGTTTTAATTCCTAGTGATGTGGAACTGATTCGAATCTCCCCTATGGCGCTCTGAGGGGTGGTCTGGTTAGGGTTGGGAACAGTGGTTTCTGCTGGGGTGAGGGTCTCTGGTGTTGGTTGGTAGTACGGTCTCTGAACAGGATTGAGCTCATTTCAAAGATGCAGTGTCCTAATGAAAAATAAATACAATAATTGAAAGAACCGGTTGTATTATTGTATAAAGGGCCACAATATGGCCACAATTAAGACATGACACTCACCTCATCCATTTGGAAGTGTGGTTCAAAAGTTTGGGTCACTTAGAAATGTCCTTGTTTTAGAAAAAGCAAATGTGTTGTCCATTAAAATAACATCAAAATGATCAGAAATACAGTGTAGATGGGCCTCCCGAGTGGGGCAGTGGTCTAAGGCACTGCATTGCAGTGCTAGCTGTGCCACTAGAGATTCTGAGTTCGAGTTCAGGCCGCTGCCGGCAGGCACATGGGGCGGTGCACAATTGGCCCAGCGTCGTCTGGGTTAGGGAGGGTTTGGCCGGCAGGGATATCCTTGTCTCATCGTGGACTAGTGACTCCTGTGGCAGGCCGGGCGCAGTGCATGCTGACACGGTCGCCAGTTGTATGGTGTTTTCTCCGACACATTGGTGCAGCTGGCTTCCGAGTTGGATTGGCATTGTGTCAAGAAGCAGTGCGGTTGGGTTGTGTTTCGGAGGATGCATGGCCCTCAACCTTCACCTCTCCCGAGTCCGTACGGGAGTTGCAGTGATGAGACAAGACTGTAACTACCAATTGGGGAAAAAAATAAATACAGTGTAGACATTGTTAATGTTGTAAATGACTATTGTAGCTGGAAACAGCTGATTTCTAATGGAATATCTACAGTTGAAGTCGGAAGTTTACATACACCTTAGCCAAATACATTTAAAAACTCAGTTTTTCACAATTCCTGACATTTAAACCTAGTACAATTATAAAAAAATTCTGTCTTAGGTCAGTTAGGATCATCACTTTATTTTAAGAATGTGAAATGTCCCAGTGGGTCAGAAGGTTGCATTCCCAGTGGGTCAGAAGTTTGCAGACACTCAATTATTATTTGGTAGCATTGCCTTAAATTGTTTAACTTAGGTCAAACGTTTCAGGTAGCCTTCCACAAGCTTCCCACACTAAGTTGGGTGATTTTTGGCCCATTCCTCCTGACAGAGCTGGTGTAACTGAGTCAGGTTTGTAGGCCTCCTTGCTCACACACACTTTTTCAGTTCTGCCCACAAATCTTCTACAGTATTGAGGTCAGGGCTTTGTGATGGCCACTCCAATACCTTGACTTTGTTGTCCTTAAGCCATTTTGCCACAACTTTGGAAGTATGCTTGGGGTTAATGTCCATTTGGAAGACCCATTTGCGACCAAGCTTCAACTTCAACTTCCATCTATTTTGTGAAGTGCACCAGTCCCTCCTGCAGCAACACACCCCCACGACATGATGCTGCCACCTCCGTGCTTCACGGTTGGGATGGTGTTCTTTGGCTTGCAAGCCTCCCCCTTTTTCCTCCAAACATAATGATGGTTATTATGGCCAAACAGTTCTATTTTTGTTTCATCAGACCAGAGGACATTTCTCCCAAAATTACAATCTTCATCCCCATGTGCAGTTGCAAATTGTAATCTGTATTTTTTATGGCAGTTTTGGAGCAGTGGCTTCTTCCTTGCTGAGTGGCCTTTCAGGTTATGTTGAAATATGACTAGTTTTACTGTGGATATAGATACTTTTGTACCTGTTTCCTCCAGCATCTTCAGAAGGTCCTTTGCTGTTGTTCTGGGATTGATTTGCACTTTTCGCACCAAAGCATGTTCATCTCTAGGAGACAGAACACGTCTCATTCCTGAGCGGTATGACGGCTGCGTGGTCCCATGGTGTTTATACTTGCGTACTATTTTTTGTACAGATGAACGTGGTACATTCAGGCGTTTGGAAATTGTTCCCAAGGATGAACCAGACTTGTGGAGGTCTTGGCTGATTTCTTTTGATTTTCCCAAAATGTCAAGCAAAGAGGCACTGAGTTTGAAGGTAGGCCTTGAAATATTTTTTTTATTATTATTTTTGAAATACATCCAGAGGTACACATCCAATTGATTCAAATGATGTCAATTAGCCTATCAGAAGCTTCTAAAGCCATGACATCATTTTCTGGAATTTTCCAAGCTCTTTAAAGGCACAGTCAACTTAGTGTATGTAAACTTCTGACCCACTGGAATTGTGATACAGTGAATTATAAGTGAAATAATCTGTCTGTAAACAATTTTTGGAAAAATGAATTGTGTCATGCACAAAGTAGATGTCCTAACCGACTTGCCAAATCTATAGTTTGTTAACAAGAAATTTGTGGAGAGGTTGAAAACTTCCGACTTCAACTGTACATAGACGTGCAGAGGCCCATTATCAGCAACCTGTATTCCAATGGCACGTTGTGTTAGCTAATCCAAGTTTATAATTTTAAAAGGATAATTGCTTGTTAGAAAATCCTTTTGCCATTATGTTACCACAGCTGAAAAATGTTGTCCTGATTAAAGAAGAAATAAAACTGGCCTTCTTTAGACTAGTTGAGAATCTGGAGCAACAGCATGTGGGTTCGATTACAGGCTCAAAATGGCTACAAAGAACTTCCTTCTGAAACTCGTCAGTCTATTCTTGTTCTGATGAAATGAAGGATATTCCATGTGAGAGATTGCCAAGAAACTGAGAAAAAAGGGAATCAGTCGCCGATCACTTATTTCTCAGATAAATGCTACCGTACCAAACAAATTGGCTTTCTTGTGCCTTGTCATCGGAACCCTTGGAGATGTTGAAGATGTCCAATGGGAGGAATATCCACCTTTCACCAAGCCATTGCATTTGTTCGTTATTAGTAGGACTGACAAAATTCAAACTAAGTAGTGAAATAACTTGTGTGTTAGTTCCACATCATTTAAAAAACAAGGTGGTGTTGTGTCAACCAGAGAATCTTGTTTGAACACACTATAACTCCTAGTGCGCAATCTGAAATGACCTGGCTAGTAAATTTCAGGGTTGGGGAGTAATGGATTACATGTAATCTGTTACATGATCCTGTCTAGTAACTGATTACAAAAAAACAAACTGTAATGTTATATTGTAATAAGATTATAGATATTTTTGTAGAAGTCAATTATTACTTCTAAGATTACTTTTAATTTCAGATAGGATGTTTTGCAGGGAAGAAATACATTGACACTTCAGTTCTTAATGACATTCAACTCAGCATTGAAAAAGGCACACTTTTAATGTAGTTTTTCCGCCTGAGCAATTCTGACCACACTCAGGGGACCATTCCAATTATTAAAGTTCCTCTTTACTGGAAATTTGACAAGACTAGGTTTATTATCCTAATCGTATTATCTGTATTAAAGTTGAAAGCAATGGGTTAGAAGCCTACATAACTACAAGTAAAATGCAACATCCATTTATGTCCAGCTATGCTAACATCAACATTGATTTATCCTGCAATAGATGTTGTTCGCTTTGAGGACAATACAGTGCCTCTGACACGGCCCGCTACCAAAGCCTGCGGGCTCTTCTTCACCGTGGCCAACATGAGTAAAACATTTAAACGTGTTAACCCTCGCAAGGCTGCCGGGTCAGACGGCATCCCTAGCCGCATCTTCAGAGCATGCTCAGACCAGCTGGCTGGTGTGTTTACGGACATATTCAATCAATCCCTATCCCAGTCTGCTGTTCCCACATGCTTCAAGATGGCCAGCATTGTTCCTGTTCGCAAAAAAGCACAGGTAACTGAACTAAATTACTATCACCCTAGACCCACTCCAATTTGCTTACCACCCCAATAGGTCCACAGACGACGCAATCGCCATCACACCGCACACTGCCCTAACCCATCTAGACAAGAGGAATACCTATGTAAGAATGCTGTTCATTGACTAAAGCACAGTATTTAACACCATAGTACCCTCCAAACTCATCATTAAGCTTGAGACCCTGGGTCTCGACCCCGCCCTGTGCAACTGGGTCCTGGACTTCCTGACGGGCCGCCCTCAGGTGGTGAGGGTAGGAAACAACATCTCCACCCCGCTGATCCTCAACACTGGGGCCCCACAAGGATGCGTTCTCAGCCCTCTCCTGTACTCCCTGTTCACCCTTGATTGCGTGGCCATGCACGTCTCCAACTCAATCATCAAGATTGCAAATTACACTACAGTGGTAGGCTTGACTACCAACAATGACGAGACGCCCTACAGGGAGGAGGTGAGGGCCCTCGGAGTGTGGTGTCAGGAAAATAACCTCTCACTCCTAGTCAAAAAAACAAAAGAGATGATTGTGGACATCAGGAAACAGCAGAGGTAGCATCCCCACATCCACGGGAAAGTAGTGGAGAAGGTGGAAAGTTTTAAGTTCCTCGGCGTACACATCACAGACAAATTAAAATGGTCCACCCACACAGACAGCGTGGTGAAGAAGGCACAACCGGGCCTCTTCAACCTCAGGAGGATGAAGAAATTTGGCTTGCCACCGAACGCTCACAAAATTTTACAGATGCACAATCGAGAGCATCCTATCGGGCTGTATCACGGCAACTGCTCCGCCCACAACCGCAAGGCTCTCCAGAGGGTGGTGCGGTCTGCACAACGCATCACCGGGGGCAAACTACCTGCCCTCCAGGACACCTACACCACCCAATGTCACAGGAAGGCCAAAATGATCATCAAGGACAACAACCACCTGAGCCACTGCCTGTTCACCCCGCTATCATTCAGAAGACAAGGTCAGTGCATCAAAGCTGGGACCGAGAGACTGAAAAACAGCTTCTATCTCAAGGCCATCAGACTGTTGAACAGCCATCACTGACATAGAGTGGCTGCTGCCAACATACAGACTCAAATCTCTAGCCACTTTAATAAATGTAATAAATGGAGTTAATAAAGGTATCACTGGTCACTTTAAATAACGCCACTTTAATAATGTTTACACATCCTACTGTCACGCCCTGACCGTAGAGATCTTTTTATTCTCTATGTTTGGTTGGTCAGGGTGTGACTCGGGTGGGAAACTCTATGTTCTCTGTTTCTATGTATTGGCTGGGTATGGTTCTCAATCAGGGACAGCTGTCTATCGTTGTCTCTGATTGGGAATCATACTTAGGCAGCCTTTTTTCCTTTTGTATTTGTGGGTAGTTGTCTTTGTTAGTGGCCTGTATAGCCCTAGTAAGCTTCACGCTCGTTTTGTTGTCGACATTCTTAGTAAAGTAAATGTACACTCACCACGCTGCACCTTGGTCCGGTCATTTTCAGGACGATGTGCGTGACAGAACTACCCACCACAAACGGACCAAGCGGCGTGGCCGGGAGGAGCAGGCAGAGTGGACATGGGAAGACATTCTGGAAAGAAAGGGATCCAGGACGTGGGAGGAGATCCTGGCTGGAAAGGATCGCCTGCCGTGGGAGCAGGTGGAAGCAGCGAGGAGGGCGGAAGCAGCTAGTCAAGGGGACCAGCGTTACATAGGGTCAAGGCTGGCAAGGAAGACCGGGAAGCCACTCCCCCAAAAAATGTGGGGCTCTACGCTTGAGACCTCCAGTGCGCCTCCACAGCCCAGTGTATCCGGTGCCTGCTCCACACACCAGGCTTCCAGTGCATCTCCCCAGTCTGGTGAGACCTGTTCCGGTTCCACGTACCAGGCCTCCAGTATGTCTCCCCAGCCTGTGGCAGCTCCACCCATACATCTCCTCAGTCCGGTGAGACCGGTGATGATCGATGGCCTGAAGCCTCCAGTGATGATCCATGGCACGAAGCCTCCAGTGATGATCCATGGCACGAAGCCTCCAGTGATGATCCATGGAAGGAAGCCTCCAGTGATGATTCATGGCACGGAGCCTCCAGTGATGATCCATGGCACGAAGCCTCCAGTGATGATACATGGCACAAAGCCTCCAGTAATGATCCATGGCCCGGAGCCTGCAGTGAGGATCCACGGCACGAAGCCTCCAGGGTTGATCCACAGTCCGGAGCCTCCAGCGACGGTCCCCAGTCCAGAGCCTCCAGTGACGGTCCCCAGTCCGGGGCCTCCGGCGAGGGTCCCCAGTCCGGGGCCTGCAACGAGGGTCCCCAATCCGGGGCTTGCAACAAGGGTCCCCAGTCCAGGGCCTACGGTGACGGTCCCCAGTCCGGGGCCTCCGGCGAGGGTTCCGAGTCCGGGGCCTGCAACGAGGGTCCCCAGTCCGGGGCCTGCAGAGAGGGTCCCCAGTCCAGGGCCTGCAGAGAGGGTCCCCAGTCCGGGGTCGGCGACAAGGGTCCCCAGTCCGGGGCCTGTAGAGAGGGTCCCCAGTCCGGGGTCTGTAGATAGGGTCCCCAGTCCGGGGTCTGCAGAGAGGGTCCCCAGTCCGGGGTCTGTAAAGAGGGTCCCCAGTCCGGGGTCTGCAGAGAGGGTCCCCAGTCCGGGGCCTGCAGAGAGGGTCCCCAGTCCGGGGCCTGTAGAGAGGGTCGCCAGTCCGGGGTCTGCAGAGAGGGTCCCCAGTCCGGGGTCTGCAGAGAGGGTCCCCAGTCCGGGGTCTGTAGAGAGGGTCCCTAGTCCGGGGCCTGTAGAGAGGGTCCCCAGTCCGGGGCCTGTAGAGAGGGTCCCCAGTCCGGGGCCTGCAGAGAGGGTCCCCAGTCCGGGGCCTGCAGAGAAGGTCCCCAGTCCGGGGCCTGCAGAGAGGGTCCCCAGTCCGGGGCCTGCAGAGAGGGTCCCCAGTCCGGGGCCTGTAGAGAGGGTCCCCAGTCCGGGGCCTGTAGAGAGGGTCCCCAGTCCGGGGTCAGAGACAAGGGTCCCCAGTCCGGGGCCTGTAGAGAGGGTCCCCAGTCCGGGGCCTGCAGAGAGGGTCCCCAGTCCGGGGTCTGCAGAGAGGGTCCCCAGTCCGGGGTCGGAGACAATGGTCCCTGCACCAGAGGCACCTCCTTTTTTCCTTTTGTATTTGTGGGTAGTTGTCTTTGTTAGTGGCCTGTATAGCCCTAGTCAGCTTCGCATTCGTTTTTGTGGTTTCTTGTTTTGATGGTGACATTTATAAGAAAGTAAAATGTACGCTCACAACGCTGCACCTTGGTCCGGTCATTTTCAAGACGACATTCATGACACCTACATTACTCATCTCATATGTATATACTGTATTCTATACCATCTACTGCATCTGGATTATGCTGCACGGCCATCACTCATCCATTTATTTATATGTACATATCCCTTTCCATTTGTGTTAAGGTATTCATTGTGAATTTGTTAGATTACTTGTTAGATATTACTGCACTGTCGGAACTAGAAGCACAAGCATTTTGCTACACTCGCATTACCATCTGGTAACCATGTGTATGTGACCAATAAAATGTGATTTGATTTTATTGGTAAAATGAATTTTTGTATTATTCTAATCCATTTTAAAAGGAAATTAATCAGATTACATTACTGAGTTTGGGTAATCCAAAAACTATGTTACGGATTACAATTTTGGACAGTTAACTAGTAACTGATTACATTTGAAAAGTAACCATCCCAACTCGTTACTCCCCAACTGTGATTACGATCCAGATAAATTTAGATTGCGCACTAGGAGATCTAGTGTGTTCAGGCAAGATTCTCTGGTTGACTCAACACCACCTTGTTTTTTTACTGATGTGGAACCAACTAACAAAAGTTATTTCTGTACAGTATGCATCCCACGTTGTCCTGTAGTGTGCCTGTTAGGAAGTAGGGCAGACAGTAGCCAACCTAGAACCACACAACGCATCATTGCACTGGCCTTCCTATCAGTCAAAACGAACAAAAGATCATTAACCGCAGTGCTTCAGCATGGACATTTAGTTAAAGGGAATGAATGGATTTATTGACTATGGAAAAAGCGACGTAGGCCCTCCAGGACTATGACAATGGTCTAGGGTCTATGGGAAATTATAACATATGTATATCCAAGAGCATAGCCTAATATATTAACGGTCTGTATTTGTGTGTGAACTGCACCACCCCAGGCTTGAGTCCTGCCAAGCCTGGCAGGGTGCTGGGTGTCCTGTATTTCCTGGTATTATGCTTCACTATGAGGGAAATGGGTTTCTGTGATGGGCAACATGCTTCAAAACCACTGTCATACTCAACACCCCATACTTGCTTAAACAACTCATAATTTTCCTTGCTGCACGCCTCAGTGATTCCTCCCACATCCCAGTCCCCAACCTCAACATCCCAGCAATGTGTCCCGAGTCAAAACCCACAGAGCCCAGCATCATCCTATTGTCATCCATCCTCTCCGGGTTGGCAGGAATTTTGTCATCATCTTCACTCTGGTTGTAACTCAAGCTGACCAGACAGGTGAGAGTGCACAGGGAGGCTGTGTTGGGGTCCAGAATCACAGGGCTGTGTTTAGCTATTCCCTACATCTTCTCTGATACACAGAAGGACAGATTGCCTAGGTGTTTGGCCAAGTCTATCAGCATCCTGAGTCCAACTTTGGGTCTGGTAGTCTGCACAGTTATTTTCACTGTGACCTTGTAGGTGTGCAGTAAAGAGATGCTTTCAGCTCCTCCTCTATGGTTGTGATTGTAACTGAAAGTGATGACATCTCTCTGTTCATCCTTTCAATCTTAATATACACTGTCGACTTATAGCAGGTCTGTTTCACTTCATCAAAGGCCATCATCTTCTTCTTTAGGGGCTCCAGTGAAGTTGACTGTCTCCTTACAATCATGTGCAGCTTCGTCAGTCAGGCAGAAGTTGTGAACTTTATGTAGGTTCAAGGTCTGATACCACACAGATGAGCTGTTTTCCCTCCACACAGAAAAGCATGAGTTTCTCCTCCCTGTGCAGACTGCAGAACACCCCAGACCCAGCAGTCTCTGAAGCTCTCCAACTCCTCTCCTGGAGAAAGGCGTCGCACAGGTTCTTTACGACCAGGTTACAGAGTGGATTGTATTTCTTAAATATTTTCCGACACACTGGTCATTCCCGAGGTCCCTTATGTCTCCATTTTTCCTGCAGACATGCTTTACACAAGCTGTGACTACAAAAGAGGATAACGGGATCCCTGAAGATGTCAACACACACACGACACCAGCCATGCTTTACAATACCTGTTCAGAGAGACACAGAAACAACAGGGTTTATAAAAAGGTATGACAGAGGTAATTAAATTCAAAAACAGAGCCAACCAACAGCTGTTGAGGGCCAAAGACTGAATCCTAGCTCTACAGGTATAGATACTAGAGAATGTGACAAATCAAGTGTTCGACAGGAAAACCTTCCCCTTCCAAACAATAGCTGGTTACCACACAAGGCTTTTTCTTCCTGCTTCAAGAAAGGTGAGGGTACATGATGGTCCGTCACCGCCGTGGAAAGCAGGGCTCTCTGAAGACAATCTGTCCAAGGAACATCGCACGTAGAACTCCTCAACCTCCAGAAGTCCCGCCTTAGCTTCCTTGTTTTGCTTTATGTAACCATGTTTCGCCACAAGCAATTGTCCTTGCAAGAGGCTGTATCACAAGGTTACAAATTATGAGCTATGACAGAGGACGACTGTGTATCACTTGGATGTTGCAGGACTCGACCAGCATGCCACAGCTAACTGTTAGCTAGCTACTCACACACAAACAATCTCAACTTCTTTCTAACCCCAAACCTTCTTATCAACTGTGTTGTTAAATATATAAAGCACGGTTTTCAGTGCAATACAATTAGTAGCACTACTCATAATATGTTACAAACCTGTGTTGTATAAATGATTGCACATTTTGACTGTCGGATGAACAACTTTTTTGTTTGTTTTTTACGCTAAAAGTGGGAAGCCACTGACGTCACAAAACCGGAAGCTAATGTTCACATGTTATGTTAAAATGTTTAAGAAAGACAAAATGTCTGACGTTTCTGTTTAATAATATATATATTTTTTTATCTAGGACTATTTATTATTATCAAAGTAAATATTTTGGTATGCTATTTCATCACCCACAATTGTGTAATTTACGTAATCGGTGTTAACTTGAAAGAATACCACACGTGCAGGAATTTATGCTGTCCAATCAACATTCAGATCTAGTTGCTTCCATTTTGTCACATGACATGGAGGTTGATATTTGTCTCAACTATAAATGTGTTGCTCTGCTCCCGAGCAGTGATGCAAACTTAGCTATTTTGTTGCTAGATTTAGCAACTTTTCAGAGTACCCTGGCAACTTTTTTTTCAAACAGCACCTTGCAACAAATTTAGCTACTTTAAAATATATATTTTCTGTGTCACACACTCAGTCACAACACACGTGCCTGGCTGCAAAACTGCATTGTGAGTGATGTCAGCAGCAGGCGCTCAGCTCGTGCACAGGCAGCAGCAGGCCAGCAGCAAATTGCAAATCATTGTTGGCTGACTGCAGCAGCAGTAGTATGCATTCGACGAGACAAACCCAATGAATATAGGTGGTCAAAAGTGTTTGATCTTGAACAGAACTTACAACATCAATCGACATGTCTCAATCAAAAATGTACAGACAGAAGTACAGAAAAGAGTGGGAGTCTTTACCTGAATTTAAAGGGTGGCTGAAGCCAGTAATTGGGGATGATTGTTGGGCATACTGTGCATTCTGCAAATCAGATATGCTTGCAAAAATGTATGACATCAAAAAACATTGTGCTACAGCAACGCATATAAATAAATCAAAACCGTACAACCCCACAACGCAGTCTACATTACCACAGTTGGTTACAAAAGTGGATAACTGCAAAAGAGCAGAAGCTACTATAGAAATGGCCATTGCGGAGCATTGTTCGCTGCTAGCATGCGACCATTTAGGTATGACTTGCAAAGCTGCCTTTTCAGATTCTGTGGCAGCAAACTTCCAAGTGCACAGAAATGATTAGGAGAGTACTGGCTCCTTAATCTCTCAAAAGGGTAACATCAGATGTGGGGGATGAGAAGTTCAGTCTCCTTTTGGATGAGTCCACTGATGTCAGTGTCTCGAAATACCTGGGTGTGGTGATTCAGTATTTCAGTGCTAAAAAAAGAACCGTTGTGTCCACATTTCTCAGCCTGGTTGAATTGGAGGGGGGTGATGCCAGATTAATAGCAAAGGCGGTAGTTGAGTTTCTTGAGAATTGTAACCTTAAAAAATAGAATCTTCAGGGTATTGGCACTGATAATGCGTCCGTGATGACTGGGGTGCACAACGGGGTGCACAAGATTTTAAAGGAAGAATGTGCATTGCCCAATTTGGTACTCATCCGCTGTGTGTGGCAGTCTTTACAATTGGCTGTCTGTGCAGCATCCAAAGAAACCATCCCTAGGAGTGTTGAGTACTTAATCAGGGAAACCTACAACTAGTTTTTGATTTCCCCAAGACGGCACGAGGCGTACAAAGCAGTGTATGCCACCATTAATTGTGGCCAGAAACCCCTGCAGATCACCAAAGTGTGTGCCACACGTTGGCTATCGATTGAGCCTGCGGTAAGTCGTATATTGAGCCAGTGGGAAGAACTGAAACTCCACTTTGAGGTGACCAAGGCCAGTGAGCATTGCTACATGACAGATGTGCTCCACGGCCATGTCCATGGACAAGTTGCAATGAAGTCATTTGAGAGAGAGCAAACAGATCTGGTCAAGCTTTTGGACAATCTGGGACACCTCTTAACATCAATTTGCAGCAGAGTAGTCAACCCTATGGCAAAAATTGATGTCCTGGAGGATGCCATTGATGGACATCTCAGTCCATTACCATACCTTCAGTACCTTTTCGAGAGCACAGTGTACCAACTCAGTCTTGCGCCAGAGGACAAAAAGGTCATTCGGAGACAGTGCATCAACTACATTGTTGCTTTAAGCAAGGAGCTGCAAGCAAGGCACCCAGACAACCTAGAAGCCTTGCGACACATGGCCTTGTTCAGTGTTAAGGAAACGCTAAAGCACAATAAAGGCACCACTGAAATTATTAAAGTAGCTGAGCTACTGGGATACCAGCCCCAAACAATTGATAAAATTGTTTCCCAATGGAGAAACGTCCATCTGTTTAGGTGGGACTCAACTGAAAATACAGTCGAGTTTTGGAGTGAAGTCAATAACTACACGGACTCTTCCAGGTCAAATCCATTTGAAGAACTGTGCAAAGCTGCACTTGCTGCCCTCTCCTTGCTACACTCAAATGCGGAGGTTGAAAGGCTAATAAATAGTTAATAAATAGAATGTCACTGCACACTCTCAACTCCATACTCCTGGTGTGATATGGACTGAATCTGGCTGGTGATACCTTTTACCAGCATAAACTACCAAGTGAAGTTCTGCAGCAGTTTGGCACCACAGCAGCATGCAGCTTTAAGGCCACTCCATCCTCTTCTGCTGGTTCCAGCTCCGTGACAATGCAGTTGGACAGTGAATATGAAGAGGATTTCCTTGCCAATCTATGATTCATGATGTTTACAGTACGTATGCAAGGAGTGGACTTTCTGGAACTGGCGGAGACACACAGCTGATGGTGGCAGTGTGCACTGCAGTGTGTGCGAGAACAGTGGCAATATCTGGAGGAAACCATTGAGCAGCTAGCCAGCCAAGCAGCACAACAACCTGGAGAGAGCTGGAGAGTGATGCCTAGCGCATACATCATTATTTTAGTTAAGTTGCTTGTTCAATAAGATAGCATATATACCTTGTTATTAGCCTGTACCTATAATTGTTGATCAGTTAGGTAGCATGTTAACTAACTACCAATACACTGCTTAAAACTATAATTGTTCAGAATGTGTAGGTTTACTAGTTAAAAATAAAATAAATAAAATGTAATAACATATTAATAATTCAATGTGTTGTGTTTAAAAATAAAAATGTGATCATAGAAAATGTGTTGTTTTATATTACTTTTACAAACAAAAAAATATATGATAATAAACAAACAAATCTAAACTAACAAATGTCAAATCATATTTTTCGCCGAGATGGCCAGTCAATTTGAGTAACGTTATTGTGTAATCTACGTAATGACGCTATTTTCGTTATTGCGTAATTGCGTCATCACCCAATGACATCACAACGTCATTTAGCAACTTTTAGCAACAAATCGACCTGCCTCTAGCAACTTTCCCTGAAAATTAGTTGGTAACACTGCTCCCGAGTGTGTGAAAGTGTCTCTGTCTGTTTATAACTTCCTTCAAACGAAGACAATGAACAACCTAATTCGGTCGACAGTTCGCTGTCTTCGGTTGAGTTCGTCGGTCTATCCACCGAAGCAAGTTGATGGACAACATGCATCGTTGGTGTCCTCGGCCCGGCTCATGTGTTCTGCGGCCTTACAGAAAGACCTTGGTGATATGGTGAAGAAGGACAAGGTGGTGGTGTTTATAAAAGGGACGCCTGCCCAGCCAATGTGTGGTTTCAGTAATGCCGTGGTTCAGATACTGAGGATGCATGGTGTGAATGAATATACTGCATATAACGTGTTGGATGACCAGGATCTCAGACAAGGTCAGTACAGCTCGCTACTTTTTACTTCAAAATACTAGCCTACATTTTATCCTGATCGTTTTTAACCTTGTAGTTAGTAACAATAGTTTCATTAAGATGACAGAAATTAACTATATGTGGCTGGCTGTATGTATGTATGGTACATCAACCTGTCCAAAAGTAGTTGTGCTCCTTTTCAAATCTAGCTAACTAGGTTCACAGTATTTTTTTTATCAGTGTTTTGCAGCAAGGACAAAGAGGGTGTGGTTAATTTCAAACATTATACTACTTATGTACTGACATTTATTAGGCTTGTTATAGCAATATGTTACTAGGTAGTCCCCTTAATGTTTTACTGTGGCTGTTGCTATACAATGGGACTAGTAGAGACAACATTGTGTAACAGTCTATGAACATAAGGAAATGCTAACTTGCAACACAAGTGCGTCAAAGGAATGTCAGTTGGGGAACTGTTATCTTACAGCATCATCATACTGCTGAAATTGGGCCATAATGGAAATGTTGTATGGATATTGTTAATAGTTACACATGTTAACTCTTTCTGTCTCTCTCACAGGAGTGAAGGACTTCTCCAACTGGCCCACGATCCCACAGATATTCTTAAATGGAGAGTTTGTGGGTGGCTGTGACATCTTCCTACAGATGCACCAGAATGGAGACTTGGTAGAGGAGCTCCAGAAGCTTGGGATCCGCTCTGCGCTGCTGGACGCTGAGAAAGAATCCAAGTAGACAAACCAGTCGGTCGGTTTCCAGTGTAGAGAAAGCTGGTGGTTGACTTAGCCCCATAACCCCCTAGGCACTTGTGTAGATCTTAGAAGATGTGTTATATGTACGTGAAAGCGCACCTTTTTCAGCCACATACTGAATGTTTTCAGAAGACACTGGCAAGGTGAAGCTACAAGCATGTTGTGCAGGTAGCTTAGTGGCTAAGAGCATTGTAACCCAAAAGGTTGCTTGTTTAAATTCCTGAGCCAACTAGGTGAAAAATCTGTCGATGTGCCCTTGAGCAAGACACCTAATTGCTCCTGAAAGTCGCTCTGGATAAGAGCGTCTGCTAAATGACTAAACTGTTCTGTACATAACCATCTATTTCAGATCTACAAAAGAGCCTGGGGGCTAAGGGTTGGTTTGGGCGTATGAAATGTTGCCCCTTCCACAAGTCCTATAAGAAGGTGTGTAATACAATAGAACCTGCAGAAGACCAAACTGCCCTCAGGTGCCTAGGATATGAGATATCAAACCAGCCAGGGGATCCCTTCAAAACGTACTGCCTGTATACGTTTACTGTTTGACTGCATTATTCCACAAACATGTTCTCGCGAAAGCATTTAGAGCCGCTCAAATGCAACAATCCACATCTTTCCTTTCTTCCGCAATATGATCACTGATCCAGTTTAATTATATAGCGAGAAGTAATGTGATGAAGCTTGCTTTTGTCAAGTCAATAGTCTCATGTGGAGGAAGGGAGAGTACACATTAAAACAATATTCAAACAGGACAGACTTCCTGACAATCAGTACATCAACATTTCCATCTGCTGCATACATACATTTATGTTATCTAATGCTCATGTAGTACACTGTATATTTAAGATATTGTACATTGAAATATTATTACATGTATTTTAGGTGCATGTAAACTCTCAATTAAATATTTTCCCACACAAATGGTCAGTGTTCTGGAAATTCTAGATTGTGAGTATGTTGCACTCTTTCCTCAGTGTGAGGAAAGTCTTTTGTAGTTGACTTGTGTGCATGTGCAGCAGTCTAATGCCCTTGTAACTATTGATGCTAATTTTGTTGGAGCTATTTGTTGCTTTAGAGGTCATTGTGCCCTGCCTGGAAAATGATCTAGACTTACTTGGCCTATTTTCTCCACCTGCTCTCTCAGGAGGGTTTTCTCATTTGGGCAAAAGTCCATCTTTTCGCTGTGAACTGAAAACGTTAAGTGATTGAGTGTGTCAATTTGTTGGTAGGCAAAAAGTGTCTTCCTCGATAGCCACATTTCATTGAGAATACTTGTATCCTACCGTGGAAGAGTTTTGACACTTCCTCTTTGAATCAGCTTTTGTTTTGTCAGAGGAGTCATTTTTATTTCAAATTTACTTAACCAGATAGGCTAGTTGAGAAGTTCTAATTTAAGACTGCGACCTGACCAAGATAAAGCAAAGCAGTGCGACACAAACAACAGTTACACATGGAATAAACAAAACATACAGTCACACATGGAATAAACAAAACATACAGTCAATAACACAAGGTAAGATAAGGGAGGTAAGGAAATAAATAGGCAATTTAGCAATTAAACACTGGAGTGATGTGCAGAAGCTGAATGTGCAAGTAGAGCTACTGGGGTGCAAAGGACCAAAAAAATAACAGTATGGGGATGAGGTAGTTAGATGGGCTATGTGCAGTGATCTGACAGCTGGTGCTTAAAGCTAGTGAGGGAGATATGAGTCCAGCTTCAGTGATTTTTGCAATTCGGCTTTGGGGGTGACCAGTGAAATATACCTGCTGGAGCGTGTGCTATGTATATGTATATGTATATGTCGTGTGGTGGGTGCTGCTATGGTGACCAGTGATCTAAGGCGGGGCTTTACCTAGCAAATACTTATATATGATCTGGAGCCAGTGGGTTTGGTGACGAATATGAAGCGAGGGCCAGCCAACGAGAGCATACAGGTCGCAGTGATGGGTAGTATATAGGGCTTTGGTGACAAAACGGATGGCACTGTGATAGACTGCATTCAATTTGCTGAGTAGACTGTTGGAGGCTATTTTGTAAATAACATCGCCAAAGTCAAGGATCGGTTGGATAGTCAGTTTTACGAGGGTGTGTTTGGCAGCATGAGTGAAGGAAGCTTTGTTGCGAAATAGGAAGCCAATTATAGATTTAATTTTGGATTGGAGATGCTTAATGTGAGTCTGGAAGGATAGTTTACAGTCTAATCAGACACCTAGGTGTTTGTAAATGTCCACATATTCTAAGTCAGAACCGTCCAGAGTAGTGATGCTAGATGGGCGGGCAGGTGCTGGTAGCGATCAGTTGAAGAGCATGCATTTAGTTTTACTTGCATTTTAGAGCAGTTGGAGGCCACAGAAGGAGAGTTGTATAGCATTTGAAGCTTGTCTGGAGGTTAGTTAACACAGTATCCAAAGAAGGGCCAGAAGTATACAGAATTGTATTGCGTAGAGGTGGATCAGAGAATCACCAGCAGCAAGAGCAACATCATTGATGTATACAGAGAAAAGAGTCAGTCCGAGAATTGAACCCTGTGGCACCCCCATAGAGACTGCCAGAGGTCCGGACAACAGGCCCTCCGATTTGACACACTGAACTCTGTCTGTGAAGTAGTTGGTGAACCAGGCGAGGCAGTCATTTAAGAAACCAAGGATGTTGAGTCTCCTGAAAATAATGTGGTGATTGACAGAGTCGAAAGCCTTGGCCAGGTCGATGAATACAGCTGCACAGTATTGTCTCTTTTCAATGGAGGTTATGATATCGTTTAGGACCTTGAGCGTTGCTGAGGTGCACCCATGACCAGCTCGGAAACCAGTTTGCTTAGCGGAGAAGGAACGGTGGGATTCGAAATGGTCGGTGATCTGTTTGATAACTTGGCTTTCGAAGACGTTAGAAAGGCAGGGTAGGATAGATATAGGTCTGTAGCAGTTTGGGTCTAGTGTGTCTCCCCCTTTGAAGAGGGTGATGACCGTGGCAGCTTTCCAATCTTTGGGGATCTCAGATTATATGAAAGAGAGGATGAACAGGCTAGTAATAGGGGTTGCAATAATTTCAGCTGATCATTTTAGTAAGAGTGTCCAGATTGTCTAGTCCTGCTGATTTGTAGGGGTCCAGATTTTGCAGCTCTTTCAGAACATCAGCTATCTGGATTTGGGTGAAGGAGAAATGGGGAGGCTTGGGCAAGTTGCTGTAGAGGGTGCAGGGCTGTTGACCGGGGTAGGGGTAGCCAGGTGGAAAGCATGGCCAGCTGTAGGAAAATGCTTATTGAAATTCTCAATTATCGTGGATTTATTGGTGGCGACAGTGTTTCCTTGCCTCAGTGCAGTGGGCAGCTGCGAGGAGGTGCTCTTATTCTCCATGGACTTTAGTGTCCCAGAACATTTGGGAGTTTGTGCTGCAGGATGCACATTTCTGTTTGAAAAAGCTAGCCTTTGCTTACTGCCTGTGTGTATTGGTTCCTAACTTCCCTGAAAAGTTGCATATCGCGGGGCTGTTTGATTCTAATGCAGAATGCCACAGGATGTTTTTGTGCTGGTCAAGGGCAATCAAGTCTGGCGTGAACCACAGGCTATATCTGTTCCTGGTTCAAAATTTTACTGAAGGAATGTGGCGTTGGTCAGCTTTAAGTCCCTTGGCTTGCACATCACTGACAATCTGAAATGGTCCATTCACACAGACAGTGGTGAAGAAACAACTCCCCTTCAACCTCAGGATGAAGAATTTCAAATGGGCCCTTAAGACCCTCACAAATTACAGATGCACCATAGAGAGCTTCTTGTCAGGCTGTATCACCGCTTGGTACGGCAATTTCACCGTCCGCACCCGCAGGGCACTCCAGAGGGTGGTGCGGTCGCATCACCGGGGGCACACTGCCTACCCTCCAGGACCTGGGGTCACAGTAAGGCCAAGGATCTGTCGCCCGAGCCACAGCCTGTTCACCCTGCTACCATCTAGAACATGGAGACGGTACAGGGGCATCCAAGCTGGTGTGTATGACCAATAAAATGTGATTATAGAGCGTTTAAGCTATAACAATTGTTGTGAAATTAAGATTGAATTGTTACTGTAAATTGTGGAAATAATGCATAATGTAGAAGATTAAGATGTCCTGAAGTATTTGTAACACCTTGGCATTGAAGTGATGTATTTTGACTAAATGGAGCCTAGTCTCTAGCAATGTACTATGGGAGCATGACCAAGCTGGTTTTCATGGCCTCCAAGTGGCAGTATTCAGGAACTGCAATGATCAATAATAATGGATTCTCCCCAAATGACTTCTGTAAAGCATTGTCACTTACTCCTTGGTGGAATAAACAATCGCTTTCTCACCTTTTGTTGATTTTCCCTGAGAGGCTTGAACAGGCTGGTGGGAGGAGCTATAGGACAGGGTCATTATAATGGCTGGAATGTAATCATTGGACTTGTACCAAACGCATGGAAACATTTGACTCTGTTGCATTAGATTCCAGTCAAGACAATGAGCCTGTTATACAACTACCAGCCTCCTCTGGACTAGAATGAACAGTGTACATTTTCTACTGCAGTATTACTTTAGTGCCTTATTGCAAAAAGGATGCATGTTTTGGAATATTTTTTATTCTGTACAGGTTTCCTTTTCACTCCGTTTAGGTTAGTATTGTGGAGTAACTACAAGGTTGTTGATCTATCCTCAGTTCTCCTATCAAAGCCATTAACCTGTTTTAAATCACCATTAGTTTCATGGTGAAATTCCTGAGCGTTTTGCTTCCTCTCTGTCAACTGAGTTAGGAAGGACGCCTGTATGTCTGAAGTGACCAAAGTGTATGTGATAACTTCACCATGCTCAAAGGGATATTCAATGTCTGCTTTTTAAATTTGTTTTACCCATTTACTAAAAGGTACCCTTCTTTACAAAGCATTGGAAAACCTCCCTGGTCTTTGTCGTTGAATATATGCTTGAAATTCACTGCTGGACTGAGGGGGTACAGAGATGGGTTATTTTAAACACCATTATTGCACACAGAGTTAGTCCATGCAACTTATTATCTGACTTGTTCAGCAAATGTTTACTCCTGAAGTTATTTATGCTTGCCAAAACAAATGGGTTGAATACTAATTAGCTCAAGACATTTCAGCTTTTCAATTTTTATACATTTGTTATGGCAAGCCTAAAACATAATTCCACTTTGGCATTACAGGGTATTGTGTGTAGATCAGTGACACAATCTAAATGTAATCTATTTGAAATTCAGGCTGCAACAACAAAATGTGGAACATGTCAGGGGGTGTGAAAACCTTCTGAAGGAACTGTACATGTATAATAGCAGTGCCTTCCTTATAAAAGTTCCAGGTGTGTATTGAGTACCTGGACCTCCGTGAGCAGCTTGGAGACCTGGTGGAAGTTGAGGCGAGTATCGATGGGACAGTACACACACTTCATGGCCAGTGGCTGGTACGGGGCTACCGCATCCAGGTAGGATGCATCCAGGAAGTCTGGTTCTGTGGGAGTAAGATAGAACCATTTAAAAAAAACATTCATAGTTCAGTAGACCACATATTTGGAACCATGGGATCTAACCTTCTGTTTTATATCGTCTAATGGTATACGAACAATGGAACAAAGTTTTAATGACAGGTCAAGTCTCTTGTGACAGACCAGCTAGCGCAGGATTTGGTTTTGGGTTCTGAGATTAGGGACAGGCTACCATGGTTGGTAAACTTGCCATGTTCTGGTACAGTTGTGCTCACCAGTGAAGACGATAGTGTTGAGGCTGGATTTGTCCCACAGTTCCATAAAGTGCACCACGTCCCCGAAGAGACGGGTGCCTGTTGAACACCACACACGGCTGCCGGACCTCACTACTGAAGTCGCCATGGGTACTAGGGTAGTGCTTCAACTTGTTGGTCTGGATCAACAGAGAGATACATAGACAGAAAGACAGACAAGTGTCTGAGATAGGCCAACATACAACTATAGCTAAATTATCAAATGAACAGTGTCCAAAAATCTGATAGATTGAGTAAATTAAAGATAAAACTGTTAAATATAGTGCAATGTAATTTCAATTGGCACCAACTCGCTTTTAAACAAATCAATTTAAAGACCAACAGCCTTACCTCAGAGTGAGGGAAAGGAGGTTCTGGAAGGTAAACCTTAGACTGCTTATAAAGCCTTCCAGAAGATAAGAAAAAGGGGAAAAGACTGGGTGTCACATCTCCACAGGCAGGTCTGCTACCAACAGTAAGTTTTAATTTAACCCATTTATGCACAGAGCCCACTGTAAATATTGGTACACCGAAGTCTTCTTTTGGCTCTATACTCCAAAAGTTTGAATTTGAAACGATGACTATGAGGTTAAAATGCAGCCTGTGAGCTTTCATTTGAGGGTATTTTTATACATATCAGGTGAGTCGTGTAGACATTACAGCACTTTATGTACATAGTCCACCCATTTCAGGGGACCAAAAGTTTTGGGACAAATTAACATATGTCTGTTGAAGTAGTAAAACATATTTGTTCCCCGTTTCTAATGGTAAATAAATGTGTCATTAAGGAGTCTCTTATTGTAAATAAGAATAGAATATGGAGCATATGCTGCAGATGTGCATGTAGATTGTGTGTGTGAGAGTATGCAGTGATAAGTAAATTGTCCGGAAAGGAAACGTCAACTATCAAATCAAATTTTATATATGTCACATACACATGGTTAGCAGATGTCTCGTCATTGTTGGTAATCAAGCCTACCACTGTAGTGTCGTCTGCAAACTTGATGATTGAGTTGGAGGCGTGCGTGGCCATGCAGTCATGGGTGAACAGGGAGTACAGGAGAGGGCTGAGAACGCACCCTTGTGGGGACGGGTGGAGATGTTGTTTCCCACCCTCACCACCTGGGGGCGGCCCGTCAGGAAGTCCAGGACCCAGTTGCACAGGGTGGGGTCGAGACCCAAGGTCTCGAGCTTAGTAACACGTTTCGAGGGTACTATGGTGTTAAATGCTGAGCTATAGTCGATGAACAGCATTCTTACATAGATATTCCTCTTGTCCAGATGGGTTAGGGCAGTGTGGAGTGTGATTGCGATTGCGTCATCTGTGGACCTATTGGGGCGGTAAGCAAATTGGAGTGGGTCTAGGGTGACAGGTAGGGTGGAGGTGATATGGTCCTTGACTAGTCTCTCAAAGCACTTCATGATGACGGAAGTGAGTGCTACGGGGCGATAGTCATTTAGCTCAGTTACCTTTGCTTTCTTGGGAACAGGAACAATGGTGGCCCTCTTGAAGCATGTGGGAACAGCAGAGTGGGATAAGGATCGATTGAATATGTCCGTAAACACTCCAGCCAGCTGGTCTGCGCATGCTCTGAGGACATGGCTGGGGATGCCGTCTGGGCCTGCAGCCTTGCGAGGGTTAACAAGTTTAAATGTTTTACTCACATTGGCTGCAGTGAAGGAGAACCTGCAGGTTTTGGTAGCGGGCCGTGTCGGTGGCACTGTATTGTCCTCAAAGCGAGCAAAGAAGTTTAGTTTGTCTGGGAACAAGACATTGTGGTCCGCATTTGGTTATATCCCCTCCAAAAATGCTAACCTTCCCAGTTATTGTAATGGTGAGTGGTTAGCATATCATTACCAGCTTGATGTAGACATTAAATTACATAAAATGATATGGGACCAAATACTAAACTTTTTACTACTTTAATACACATAAATGAATTTGTCCCAATCATTTTGGCCCCATAAATTGAGAGGGGGGAGGCCGATGTACAAAAACTGCTGATATTTCTAAACGGTTCAAATTAAAGTAGACAGTCTGCACTTTAACGTCATAGTCATTATTTGATTTGAACTTTTGGAGTACAAAATAAAAAAATACTGTCTCAATAATTATGGAGGACACTGTAGGTTAGTCTCATTAACACTGTAGGTTAGTCTCATTAACACTGTAGGTTAGTCTCATTAACACTGTAGGTTAGTCTCATTAACACTGTAGGTTAGTCTTATTAACAATGTAGGTTAGTCTCATTAACACTGTAGGTTAGTCTCATTAACACTGTAGGTTAGTCTCATTAACACTGTAGGTTAGTCTCATTAACACTGTAGGTTAGTCTCATTAACACTGTAGGTTAGTCTCATTAACACTGTAGGTTAGTCTTATTAACACTGTAGGTTAGTCTCATTAACACTGTAGGTTAGTCTCATTAACACTGTAGGTTAGTCTCATTAACACTGTAGGTTAGTCTTATTAACAATGTAGGTTAGTCTCATTAACACTGTAGGTTAGTCTCATTAACACTGTAGGTTAGTCTCGTTAACACTGTAGGTTAGTCTCATTAACACTGTAGGTTAGTCTCATTAACACTGTAGGTTAGTCTCATTAACACTGTAGGTTAGTCTCATTAACACTGTAGGTTAGTCTCATTAACACTGTAGGTTAGTCTCATTAACACTGTAGGTTAGTCTCATTAACACTGAAGGTTAGTCTCATTAACACTGTAGGTTAGTCTCATTAACACTGTAGGTTAGTCTCATTAACACTGTAGGTTAGTCTCATTAACACTGTAGGTTAGTCTCATTAACACTGTAGGTTAGTCTCATTAACACTGTAGGTTAGTCTCATTAACACTGTAGGTTAGTCTCATTAACACTGTAGGTTAGTCTCATTAACACTGTAGGTTAGTCTCATTAACACTGTAGGTTAGTCTCATTAACACTGTAGGTTAGTCTCATTAACACTGAAGGTTAGTCTCATTAACACTGCAGGTTAGTCTCATTAACACTGTAGGTTAGTCTCAACACTGTAGGTTAGTCTCATTAACACTGTAGGTTAGTCTCATTAACACTGCAGGTTAGTCTCATTAACACTGTAGGTTAGTCTCAACACTGTAGGTTAGTCTCATTAACACTGTAGGTTAGTCTCATTAACACTGTAGGTTAGTCTCATTAACACTGTAGGTTAGTCTCATTAACACTGTAGGTTAGTCTCATTAACACTGTAGGTTAGTCTCATTAACCCCGTTTTCACACAGTTTTTATGAGTAGTCATTCCATATATATAAAAAATCACGACAGCTGTGATGGAAACGGTACAATTCGGTACAATTTTATAAAAGCCGACAGATAATTTGTTCATTTGAAATGGTGGGATCTTTTTTTGTCAGTATAACGTATGCATCCTGTATGCATCCTGCATCCTGTATGCATCCTGTAGCTCTAACTCCAAAAAGTTCTGGAACACTGAAGTCCATGGAGAACAAGAGCACCTCCTCCCAGCTGCCCACTGCACTGAGGCTAGGTAACACGGTCACCACCGATAAATCCATGATTATCGAAAACTTCAACAAGCATTTCTCAACGGCTGGCCATGCCTTCCTCCTGGCTACTCCAACCTCGGCCAACAGCTCCGCCCCCCCCGCAGCTACTCGCCCAAGCCTCTCCAGGTTCTCCTTTACCCAAATCCAGATAGCAGATGTTCTGAAAGAGCTGCAAAACCTGGACCCGTACAAATCAGCTGGGCTTGACAATCTGGACCCTCTATTTCTGAAACTATCCGCCGCCATTGTCGCAACCCCTATTACCAGCCTGTTCAACCTCTCTTTCATATCGTCTGAGATCCCCAAGGATTGGAAAGCTGCCGCAGTCCTCCCCCTCTTCAAAGGGGGAGACACCCTGGACCCAAACTGTTACAGACCTATATCCATCCTGCCCTGCCTATCTAAGGTCTTCGAAAGCCAAGTCAACAAACAGGTCACGGACCATCTCGAATCCCACCGTACCTTCTCCGCTGTGCAATCTGGTTTCCGAGCAGGTCACGGGTGCACCTCAGCCACGCTCAAGGTACTAAACGATATCATAACCGCCATCGATAAAAGACAGTACTGTGCAGCCGTCTTCATCGACCTTGCCAAGGCTTTCGACTCTGTCAATCACCATATTCTTATCGGCAGACTCAGTAGCCTCGGTTTTTCTGATGACTGCCTTGCCTGGTTCACCAACTACTTTGCAGACAGAGTTCAGTGTGTCAAATCGGAGGGCATGCTGTCCGGTCCCACTGGCTGTCTATGGGGGTGCCACAGGGTTCAATTCTCGGGACGACTTTTCTCTGTATATATCAATGATGTTGCTCTTGCTGCGGGCGATTCCCTGATCCACCTCTACGCAGACGACACCATTCTGTATACTTCCGGCCCGTCCTTGGACACTGTGCTATCTAACCTCCAAACGAGCTTCAATGCCATACAACACTCCTTCCGTGGCCTCCAACTGCTCTTAAACGCTAGTAAAACCAAATGCATGCTTTTAAACCGTTCGCTGCCTGCATCCGCACGCCCGACTAGCATCACCACCCTGGATGGTTCCGACCTAGAATATGTGGACATCTATAAGTACCTAGGTGTCTGGCTAGACTGTAAACTCTCCTTCCAGACTCATATCAAACATCTCCAATCTAAAATCAAATCTAGAGTCGGCTTTCTATTCCGCAACAAAGCCTCCTTCACTCACGCCGCCAAACTTACCCTAGTAAAACTGACTATCCTACCGATCCTCGACTTCGGCGATGTCATCTACAAAATAGCTTCCAATACTCTACTCAGCAAACTGGGTGCAGTTTATCACAGTGCCATCCGTTTTGTTACTAAAGCACCTTATACCACCCACCACTGCGACCTGTATGCTCTAGTCGGCTGGCCCTCGCTACATATTCGTCGCCAGACCCACTGGCTCCAGGTCATCTACAAGTCCATGCTAGGTAAAGCTCCGCCTTTTCTCAGTTCACTGCTCACGATGGCAACACCCACCCGTAGCACGCGCTCCAGCAGGTGTATCTCACTGATCATCCCTAAAGCCAACACCTCATTTGGCCGCCTTTCGTTCCAGTTCTCTGCTGCCTGTGACTGGAACGAATTGCAAAAATCGCTGAAGTTGGAGACTTATCTCCCTCACGAACTTCAAACATCTGCTATCTGAGCAGCTAAACGATTGCTGCAGCTGTACATAGTCTATCGGTAAATAGCCCACCCAATTTTACCTACCTCAACCCCATACTGTTTATATTTATTTACTTTTCGGCTCTTTGGCACACCAATATCTCTACCTGTACATGACCATCTGATCATTTATCACTCCAGTGTTAATCTGCAAAATTGTAATTATTCGCCTACCTCCTCATGCCTTTTGCACACAATGTATATAGACTCTTTTTTTTCTCTACTGTGTTATTGACTTGTTAATTGTTTACTCCGTGTGTAACTCTGTGTTGTCTGTTCACACTGCTATGCTTTATCTTGGCCAGGTCGCAGTTGCAAATGAGAACTTGTTCTCAACTAGCCTACCTGGTTAAATAAAGGTGAAATAAAACATAAAATAAAATATGAGAAATGGCGGTGGAAATTATTATATCAAATATTGATTTATTGAACTATCATATCGACGTAAACTTGGGAGTCAGGCGATGATGTGGTTGTGGTCCTCCCACTAGGACTCGGGAAACCATGCAGTTTATTAAGATACAGATTAAATAAGTTATGATTAACTTCACAGGGTGGTGAAGTGTACGGTGATCTTGATGCTCCTTTCCAATAAATATTGAGGGTCTGATTCTTGTGACATGATGATCGATGCTTGACTGCTGTTTCACAAATAAAAATATTCTGTCTCTTCTCCATAATAATGTCATCATGTAGACTAGCCTACCTGCACTGTATCTGCCAGCTGTTGGCTAGAGAACACATATCAAGACCAGAGTAAGGCACATTTGCTATTTAATGCAACAGTTTGTGACAAAAACTATTGGTAGTTTACTTTTATTCAGTACACGAAAACTTCAGCTAAAAAGTACATTTTGTGTGCACTATGTCATCACGCACTGATTTTTATCTGGCAACAAGTCTGTTTGGTGGAAACGCTACTGGTGGGGAAATTAGCATTTTTTCTTTATGTGGATTTTTTTATATTCGCATGAAAATCTGTCACCAAGTGGATCGAAACCAAGCTAGTGAGATTTAAAAAATCTATTTTACAAGAGACCTGTGAGATAGTAGTAGTCAAATCTACAGATGGCTCAAAAATCACAGGTCATAGAAATAGAATCGTAGAATAATTTTAATTCTATGGCTCTGGAACTCACCACTGCGAAAATCTGTGAGAACTCTAGAGAGCTGTTGGCCACAGGCGAGATAAAGTAGAAGGGGGTGGAGCCCAGGTTGGCGTTCTCTATGAACTGGTAAAGACACTCAAAGAGATCATAGATCAGCCCTGAGAAATAGCAAGGCACCAGCACGTTGCCCCCTGCACGGATCGTCATGGCTACAAGTACAACAGACTGTTTGGTCAGACACAACGCCATATGTCAACCTGTAATTAGTTTAATGTGTACCTATCTAAAGATATTCAATTTCATTACATTTCAAACCTGTTTCTAAACGTTTTTAGTCTCCACCACTTCTATCTTACATATGAATTCAATTTTGAATGCACTGTGTTTATGGGTACTATGCAAGATTCCAAAGATTAGGTAATTGTACTGTTGATGGCGCTATGAACATATAGCCAATGACTATAGGAGTTGGCGAGACAGCACAGACAGACTTGGGACCAGGACACAACATACCTAGGTTACTGCAGAAGTCCCCTAGCATGCCATCTGGGTTGGCGGTTGGCATCTGTGTGAGGCCAGTCAGAATAAGAACATCATAGCGCTCTGATCCATGGGCTGTGGATGTTTGGTGAGGAGGGAGGAGCCAGAGACATAGGAAACCTTCTCATAATGTGATTGGATGATCCAGTTAGAGCAACCCAATGAGTAGCCAGAGCTCAGTGGTGTGACCTGCACGGCACCAAACAGCTCCTGGAGAGAGAAATGATAGAAGACACACGTTAGCTTTAGTTATTAGGTGAATTAATGCATATGTGTGTTTGAATTATAGTGCACAAGACAGACTTCTTACTACTTTCTGCGAGTAGCCCACGAGTTGCACCTTGCTGAGAGCAGAGTTGACATCCTGAATACTGTAGCATCTCTTCCAAGTCGACACTTCTACAGCATCCTTCAGCGGGCTGGGAAGCAGCCTAAAAATAAATTGTCTCAATGTTTTTTTTCTCATGAAAATAGTGTGCTCTCAGTTTGTGAATTACAAGTATAACATCAGCTGACAAATCCTAAACTAATTTGTGCAGGGCATTGGTCTGGCAGGTCACCTTTTGATTTCCTTATTCTTCCAGCAGGTGGCAGACTGGGCCTTGGGAACTCTCTCCATGAAGTTCACCAGCTCCTCCATCAGAAGATTAAGGGCAGATAGGTAGAATCAGCCGGATGCTATCCAGAACAGTTTTTAGGCTTATTCAATCCCTTCTAAGATCCCCTTGTAATTTTTTCTGGAATGTTGACATTCTAATGGTTTTAGAATGTGAATTGCTAGAATCACATTATTGAATCATTACATTTTCCTGCAATGATACTAATCAAAGTGATTCTAGAATGTGTTTTTAAAATGTCAATTGCATTTTTCTGGAATGTTGCCAATTCTGGTGATTCTAGAATGTCGCAGATGATTCTAGTCACATCAAGTCACCCTCTCTACCTGCCGATCTGCAGCATTGGCTCTGTGGCATACACGGTCCCAGTGAAGCCTGTGTGCTCCGTGATGTAAGGCAGGGCCATCATGCAGTGGTAGTTGGAGATCAGGATGACGTCTATGGTGGACAGGTCCAGCAGCTCTTTCTGAGTGAGGAGGATGGAGGAGGATGGACAAGGATGCGAAAAGCAAGACCAATATATCACCACATTATCAGACGATGTTACCCATAGTGGCTTCTAGTGACCTCATACCTTCTCAAGGTTAATCATGCTGTCTTTAAACACCCATCCTGGGAGCTTGGAAAGCCTTGGGCTGGAAAATATACAGGGTACCCTCCTCATCATGGCATGGCACTTGTTGGGGCCAATATGTCTATTCACAGTAAATGTCTTTGCAACGTTAACCTAAGGAAGAAATACAGTATAAAGGAGGAACAACCCCGATGAATACTGCTGTGTGGCCGATGTACAGCTGCCTTCTTGTTAACATCACTTCTGTCTCACCTGTGTACCAGAGGCAGTGGTAGAAACTGTAGCACAGATGTGGTGTCCAGTCCACAGTCCAACATGATTGTGGTGGATTTTAATTTTAGGACATTGCAAGGCAGTGTGGGGTGACCTGACAGACAGTACTGAATGGAAGAGATGCTACACATGTCATCTCTCAACAGGCATGAAAACAAGTTAGCTAAAACAACAATAGCAACTTGCATAGCAAATGCAACAGAATAAAACGCTGCGATACTGTCTTGTCAATGATTGGTTGCTGACTTGTCAGTGTTCAAAAACTTGCAAATGTATGATAGCTAGCTAGCGTGGCAGCCATGGCTAACAACAAACGATTAAAAAACTACTGTAACGTTAGTTGGCTAGCCTAGCCAAGTAACGTTTACCATATCAACTACATTACTTAGCATACCAAAAAATAGCGTATCAGTTATGGGGTAAATTCTCGCCTCTCCGTGTTAAATCAACTCACCAATTTCATATTTATCTCAAGTTCATCTTCAGCATGTCAGCATTGTGGACACAAACGCCGAGTTTACCACGGAGTTTCTAAACTCAGAGGCACAACATCGCGAGACTTCTGGGACAACTTGCAAAACAAGCTAAGCAGATCAGACCGGGGTTTGGGGTTTTAGAAGTCAACGAGAGAAGTGAACAATTCTTACTTGGTTGTTAAGTTTCTCGAAATCTATAGGTACAATCTAGATTCTAACCAAGTTATTAAGTAGATCAACATGTTATTACTCCAATCTCGTGAAAAAGACAAACTGACATGTTTTAATTTTAGTAAAAAACAACTTTATTTCGAAGGAGTCCCTTTGATTTGAAGGTCTGTACATGCAAAGTTCGGCGTGAGACGACCGTTAGACTCAAATGTTTCTGAATATCTTCTTACTGTACTGTCTTTAGTCTTACTTCTGGACTACCCACATGTAGTGAGTGATAGAGGCCTCTAGTGGCCAAAAGGCTGTTATAAACTGGGTGGTTAGAGCCCTGAATGCTGATTGACTGACAGCCGTGGTATATCAGACCGTATACCATGGGTATGACAAAACAATGCTTTTTACTGCTCTAATTACTTGGTAACTGGTTTATAATAGCAATAAGGCACCTCTGGGGTTTGTGATATATTGCCAATATACCACATCTAAGGGCTGTATCCAGGCACTCCGCATGGTGTTGTACGTACGAACAGCCCTTAGCCGTGGTATATTGGCTATAGACCACACCCCCTCGTGCCTCATTGCTTAATTTTACCATGTTCAGCACAATTGAGGGCTTCCACCATTTAAAGTAGTCAAAGTAGTCAACTGGGTGGGGATTAGCCTCAATGACGCTGCCCATGCTGTCACAGACGGCGGCAGGGTAGCCTAGTGGTAAGAGCGTTGGATTAGGAACCGGAAGGTTGCAAGTTCAAACCCCTGAGCTGTCGTTCTGCCCCTGAACAGGCAGTTAACCCACTGTTCCTAGGCTGTCATTGAAAATAAGAATTTGTTCTTAACTGACTTGCCTAGTTAAATAAAGGTAAATAAATAACAGACATTATAATGGCACAGATATAAAGATGAGTTCTCTAACTCAGTGTTTCCCAGTCCTCCAGCACCCCCAATAGTAGGCGTTGTTGTTGACCTGGACAAACACACCTCATTGAGGGATTGTTGACAAGTTGAATCAAATGTGCTTGTCCAGTGTTACAATAAAATTGTGTACTGTTGGGGGTACTCAAGGAGCAGGGTTGGGAAACGTTGTAGCTGTATCTATAGGATTACCACTTTGTTGAAAACTTAATGACATCTTACGTGGAGTACCAAATAAATGAAATAAATGACATCAACTGTTGCATTTACAGCCCCCTACAAGGGGGATGTCAAATGTAAATGCCAAACAATTAGCCAGAAAAACGTTATGTTGTGTAAGGAATATGACATTTTAATCCTTACTTTACTGAAGGATTGGTCAAGCTTTTCATTACATGCACTAATATATATACAGTGATAGTGTAGAAATGTTTTAGATAGATGTAAAAATATGTATCAGTGATAAGGTGGGTAAACCTGTAAGCATTGCCAAATTTGATACATTTTTTATTTTACATACACACACAGTGACAGCCAATCATTTGTTAATTTATTAATTGATCTAATTGATTTAGAATATTAGGTAACATCCTTGAAAGGTATACATAGCAAATGATCAAAAAATAATCTACAGTATTTGTCAAAATCGAACTTGTCTAATTGTGTAATGTATACTTTTTCAGTGTCTCTCTGGTTTTATTTATTTACTTTTCTGTAATATTTTGTTATTTGTGATATTTGCATATTGATCTGTACAATGTTTGTGTCATGCAATAAATATGCAAATAATTACAAAGCGATTGCCAACCATCAACGACAGAACAATGAGACCGATATTTCACCAGATGTATTAATGTGAAGCATCTGCTTGGTGTTTCCACTCACGACCAAATATGATAGTTAGAGGAAATCCAATGGCCTGCAGTGGGAGAAGATGGAACGAGATGGATTTTCGCCGACATTCTGCAAATGTTCTCATCGACTAAACATTTGATCTCAATACAGTTTTATGTTCCCAAAACTAGAATATATTACGAACAGAGTGGACTGGTTTTGTAGACGTTACCTTTTGCTAAATGTTTAACAAATTACGTTGTTTAGAACGAGTGCAAAGGCGAATTGAGTTTTTGCACACGCGCACTTTAGAGTAGACGTTCCCCAACAGAAATATGCAAATATAAAATTGTACGCGCCAATAGGATCTTGCTAGCTCGTGCTTGGCTCTGCCCACCTCCTTGCTTGGTTATGCCCACTATGACTCATTTGTTCCCGTTTAAAACGACCGGTTGTGGTGTATCTTGGTGTAGTGGTTTAGCTATACAAGCATCTTTGCTACTACAGCGGACAGAAGCCATGAAGACACGAGACCATGCTTTTTGAAGGCAGTCTGTAGCCAGCAAGTGCTAATGCTAAGCTAACCAGCTAGTAGCTACGTCAGTTGGTGCATCACTAGTCCCGATTTGTCTAACCCAACTCTTACTAAATGTGTGTCCACAGACAGTGAATGCACCTAGGAAGCCACTCCCGAATGACATACTTTTAAACAGGTTTCACCTGATAATGTTGACCTAGCTAGCTAGCAACCCACGAGCAACTGGTCCGTCTTTCTAACTAACTTTATCAGGCAACCTAGAGGTCGATGTACGCTAATGGTGGACTCATACAGTTATTAGCTAAGAAGATTTATCAGTGGTCAAGGACAGGATCAGGTATGGATACGTTACTGAATTGAATCGAACTCATTTGTCATTGGTAGTTGTTAGCTTTAAAAGGTAAACCAAATTATAAAAACTAAATAGTTATAACTAGCATCATGAATCAACGTTTTAAACTTTTGGCATCTATCCATTCCTAGTTACTCATGATAGCTAACGTTAGTCAATTTCGTTCATACTTGCTAATGTTAATTCATTAATGCCATGATCTAGTTGGTTGTAAATAAATCAGTCTTAACGTCGTGGCTAGTTAGTTAATGATTTATGTCATGTTTTAACTGTCAGCTACATATACACATTGAGGATCCAAAGACATCTTGCTAGGTGCTGGCATTCATCACATAATTTGACTTCATGCTCCTTTATTGGGGAACTGTAGTCTCTCATGTAATATACGAAGAATGTTGAAATATACTTCCTACGCCGTATCTACCATCTAGATATGTGCTTATTCATGCTGACTCAACTGACATTCTAATGCGTTTACAGATCAAAGGTGCACATTGAGTCTCTTCGCAGCTATGGGAAACTCCTGTAGCAACAACCTAGGAATCCCACCAGCAAAAGGGCCTAATGCTGTGGGATGTTCAGATTTCATGATGGATCATACTGTAGAGGTAAACAGTGTTGTTATTTTTCAAATTTTCCTACTAGCTAGTAAAAATTATCTTTCCCAAATACCAAATCAACTGGTAACAACCATTTAAACTGTCTGTCACCAGGGAACATTCTTTAGGTTATACTATCCATGTGTAGTGTCCGACAATGCTGAAAAACCAGACTGGATCCCATGTAAAGGATATTTCTATGGGCTTGCAGACTTCATGAAAATCAACAGAGGCCTGAGTGAAAAGATTTTCAATTACCTCTTTGGTAAATACTTTTATTCTATGGTACACATGACCATTTAGTTATTTCAGCTATAGTGATCCTGGAACATCGAACTCAGGTGGGCTAGATTTACAGTGTTGCATGTAGTATACAGTAGAGGTTATTAAATCACAAACTGTGCTTGAGTTGTTATAACATGTTGTTTCTGGTGTTTTATAAAGGATCTTTTAAGATACCTGCTGCCCTGAATGGCTCATATAAACAAAATGGGAAGTATCCAGTAGTCATCTTCTCTCATGGACTTGGAGCTTTCAGGTACAAACAGAAGTTTATTGTTCGCCTTACATGTACATTCTCTATTATTTATATGGACATTATATTATGTTATTATATGGACATGATCTTATGCCTCACCTCTTTTTCTCCCAGAACTTTATATTCAGCCATATGCACTGAACTGGCCTCACAAGGCTTCATAGTAGCATCAGTGGAACACAGGTACTCCACACTCTCTACACACACACTGTAAACACAGTCTCTGTCCACTTCATTCATGAAAATAGACTTTGAGAAGCGCTCCCTAATCTAATGGACAGAGGAAGGGATGAGATTCCAGTCGACAGTTAATGTTCTTAAGCTAACAATGGCATAGGACTCTCCATAAATACACAGACAGTCACCCTCGTATAGGCAGCAGGCGTGAGCGGCCTGCCTGTTTATCTCAGGGTAGGAGTGGTACAATGGTACAAACTAGGTCATCACATTTTTATCAGTATGGACTGCTGGTACTATATGGATAGCATAATGGCTGGTCTGTGGCCTAACCCTGTCTGTCATGGGGTTATGGCCCAAAGCCCACCACAGCCTATACAGGTTAAGCTTGCTGCTGTGGACTTCTGTGAATTTCAGCAGCACTGAACTGGCTATTGTGTTGTGTTGTGTTACACATTTGTGTTGTGTTAAAGATGCAGTTAAATATATTGTCACTCTTGCACCTAACAATGGAATGCAATGGAGCAGAATTGTCTGTTTTCTCTTTTCAAAACGGGTTCAATTTTATTACTTTTTTTACCTTACCACAGATCAGATATATTACACATGAACGAGAATCACTTGCCTCCAACCAAATTAATTCAAATTTTGAATAATTTTGAATAATTTAATCTTGAACATTTTTGACTTTCAAGTGAAACATCTCTATTTCAGTTAAGATTATTTATTTTTTGTTCCTGTGCAGTTGTAAATCCAACAAATACACGTGCTAACACCAAACGTTGGTTGGCTTGTCAGCCGTTTTATCAATCTGTAGGAATCTGGTTGGTTTGTCAGCCGTTTTATCAATCTGTAGGAATCTGGTTGGCTTGTCAGCCAAACGAGTGAGTGTGATAATGGAAGTGTTAATGATATGTGTTAGGCCTAGATAGACAATCTCAGACTAATGTACAACATTACTGTTTATCTACACTTAATATGTCATATTATATGTATGTATTAATGACATTTCTGTTTATTTACACTTAATATGTCAAATTATATGTATGTACAATACCAGTCAAAAGTTTGAACACACCTACTCATTTTAAGTGTTTTTCCTTATTTTTACTATTTTCTACATTGTAGAATAATAGTGAAGACATCAAAACTTTGAAATAACACATATGGTATCATGTAGTAGTGTTCAACATATCAAAATATATGTGATATGTATCCACCCTTTGCCTTGATGACAGCTTTGCACATGCTTGGGATTCTCCCAACCAGCTTCATGAGGTAGTCACCTGGAATGCATTTCAATTAGCAGGTGTGCTTTGTTAAGAATTAAATAGTGGAATTTCTTTCCTTCTTAATGCGTTTGAGCCAATCAGTTGTTTTGTGACAAGGTAGGGTTGGTATACAGAAGAGAGCCCTATTTGGTAAAATACCAAGTCCATATTATGGCAAGAACAGCCCAAATAAGCAAAGAGAAACGACAGTCAATAATTACTCTAAGACATGAAGGTCGGTCAATACGGAACATTTCAAGAACTTTTCAAGTTTCTTCAAGTGCATCAAGCGCTATGATGAAACTGGATCTCATGAGGACTGCCAAAGTAAAGGAAGACTCAGAGTTACCTCTGTTGCAGAGGATAAGTTACCAGCCTCAGAAATCGCAGCCCAGATAAATGCTTCACAGAGTTCAAGTAACAGACACATCTCAACATCAACTGTTCAGAGGAGACTGCGTGAATCAGGCCTTTGTGGTCGAATTGCTGCAACAACAAAAAACACTACTAAAGGACACCAATAAGAAGAAGAGACCTGCTTGGGACAAGAAACACGAGTAATGGACGTTAGACCGGTGTAAATCTGTCCTTTGGTCTGATGAGTGAGATTTTTGGTTCCAACCACCATGCCTTTTTGTAAGACGCAGAGAAGGTGAACGGATGATCTCTACATGTTTTGTTCCCACCGTGAAGCATGGAGGAGGTGTGATGTTTGGTGGTGCTTTGCTGGTGACACTGATTCATTTAGAATTCAAGGCACAGTTAACCAGCACGGCTACCACAGTATTCTGCAGCGATACGACATCCCATCTGGTTTGCGCTTAGTGCGACTATCATTTGTTTTTCAACAGGACAATGACCCAACACCTCCAGTCTGTGTAAGGGCTATTTGGCCAAGAAGGAGAGAAGGAGAGTGATGGAGTGCTGCAGGAAATGACCTGGCCTCAATAACCTGACCTCAACCCAATTGAGATGGTTTGGGATGAGTTGGACCGCAGAGTGAAGGAAAAGCAGCCAAGTGCATAGCATATGTGGGAACTCCTTCAAGACTATTGGAAAAGCATTCCTCATCAAATCAAATTGTATTAGTCACATGCGCCGAATACAACAGGTTTAGACCTTACAGTGAAATGCTTACTTACGAGCCCCTAACCAACAATGCAGTAAAAAGTAACAAGTAATTAAAGAGCAGCAGTAAAATAGCAATAGCAAGACTATGTCTGTACCAGTACAGAGTCAATGTGCGGGGGCACCGGTTAGTTGAGGTAATATGTACATGTCGGTAGAGTTATTAAAGTGACTATGCATAGATGATAACAACCATTTGGCCATTTGATTATTTGTTCAGCGTCTTATGGCTTGGGGGTAGAAGCTGTTTAGAAGCCTCTTGGACCTAGACTTGGCGCTTCAGTACAGCTTGCCTTGCGGTAGCAGAGAGAACAGTCTATGACTAGGGTGGCTTGTGTCTTTGGTTATTTTTAGGGCCTTCCTCTGACTCTGCCTGGTATAGAGGTCCTAGATGGCAGGAAGCGTGGCCCCAGTGATGTACTGGTCTGTACGCACTACCCCCCCTGAGGGGCCCCTGTGTTGAGGATCAACGTGGCGGATGTGTTGTTACCTACCCTTACCACCTGGGGGCGGCCCATCAGGAAATCCAGGATCCAATTGCAGAGGCAGGTGTTTAGTCCCAGGGTCCTTAGCTTATTGATGAGCTTTGAGGGCACTATAGTGTTGAACACTGAGCTGTAGTCAATGAATAGCATTCTCACATAGGTGTTCCGTTTGTCCAGGTGGGAAAGGGCCATGTGGAGTGCAGTAGAGATTGCATCATCTGTGGATCTGTTTGGTCGGTATGCAAATTGGAGTTAGTATAGGGTTTCTGGGATGATGGTGTTGATGTGAGCCATGACCAGCCTTTCAAAGCACTTCATGGCTACAGATGTGAGTGCTACGGGTCGATAGTCATTTAGGCAGGTTACCTTAGTGTTCTTGGGCACAGAGACTATGGTGGTCTACTTAAAACATGTAGGTGTTACAGACTCGGACAGGGCGAGGTTGAAAGTGTCAGTGAAGACACTTGCCAGTTGGTCCGCGGATGCTCGCAATACATGTCCTGGTAATCCGTCTGGCCTTGCGGCCTTGTGAATGTTGACCTGTTTAAAGGTCTTACTCACATCGCATGCGGAGAGCATGATTACATAGTCTTCCGGAACAGCTGGTGCTCTCATGCATGTTTTAGTATTATTTGCCTCGAAGCGAACATAGAAGTGGTTTATCTCGTCTGGTAGGCTCGTGTCAATGGGCAGCTCTTGGCTGTGCTTCCCTTTTGTAGTCTGTAATGGTTTGCAAGCCCTGCCACATCCGACGAGTGTCAGAGCCGGTGTAGTACGATTTGATCTTAGTCCTGTATTGACGCTTTGCCTGTTTGATGGTTCGTCGGAGGGCATAGCAGGATTTCTTATAAGCTTCCGGGTTAGAGTCCCGCTCCTTGAAAGCGGCAGCTCTACCCTTTATCACAGTGCGGAAGTTGCCTGTAATCCATGGCTTCTGGTTGGGGTATGTACGGTCACTGTGGGGACGACGTCATCGATGCACTTATTGATGAAGCCAATGACTGATGTGGTGTACTCCTCAATGCCATCGGAGGAACCCCGGAACATATTCCAGTCTGTGCTAGAAAAACAGTCCTGCATCGGCTTCATCTGACCACTTTTTTTATAGACCGAGTCACTGGTGCTTCCTGCTTTAACTTTTGCTTGTAAGCAGGAATCAGGAGCATAGAATTATGGTCAGATTTGCCAAATGGAGGGCGAGGGAGAGCTTTGTATGCGTTTCTGTGTGTGGAGTAAAGGCGGTCCATAGTTTTTTTCCCCTCTGGTTGCACATTTAACATGCTGATAGAAATTTGGTAAGACGGATTTAAGTTTCCCTGCATTAAAGTCCCAAACTACTAGGTGCGCCGCCTCTGAATGAGCATTTTCCTGTTCGCTTATAATGGAATACAGCTCATTCAGTGTGGTCTTAGTGCCAGCATCAGTCTGTGATGGTATGTAGACAGCTACAAAAAATACAGATGAAAACTTGGTAGGTAGATAGTGTGGTCTACAGCTTATCATGAGATACTCTACCTCAGGCAGCAAAACCTTGAGAATTCCTTAGCTATCGTGCATGAAGCTTTTTGAGAGAATGCCAAGAGCGTGCAAAGCTGTCATCAAGGCAAAGGGTGGCTAATTTGAAGAATCTCAAATATAAAATATATTTGAATTTGTTTCACTTTTTTGGTTACTACATGATTCCATATGTGTTATTTCATAGTTTTGACCTCTTCACTATTATTCTACAATGTAGAAAGTAGTACAAATAAAGAACAACCCTTGAATGAGTAGGTGTTTTAAAACTTTTGACTGGTACTGCATGTATGTCATTACTGTTTATTTTCACTTAATATGTAATATTATACATGTACTCAACGTTTTCCTATATCCTATTCATTAAAGCAGACTTGTGTACTTTTTAAAGAAAACACTTTTTTCAGATCTCTGTCAGCATTGTACAACAACCGAAAGGATATAATGTCAGTATTGGTGCCGCTGAACGATATCTATTTGGTGTTTTACTCTAGGGATGAATCTGCCTCTGCAACATACTTCTACCATCAAAAGCCTCAAGAGCCTGAGAAAGATGAGGCTTCGCCGCCTAAACCCAACCCCGAGGCCCCAGAGAACCTGGTAGAGGAATGGATGTACTACCGGTCTCTGAAACCAGGCGAGAGTGAATTCCCCCTTAGGAATAAACAGGTACACATTTGAATATGTCACATTCGGTGTAGTCATGTGTAGACCCTTTTATCTGCTTGTCTGAGCCATTCCTCAGGAAAATACATTTGAGTAATACATTTGTTTTATGAATGTGATATCACTACTGCCATAACATGGAATATTGCATGTGTATTATATTTTTACATTTTAGTCATTTAGAAGATACTTTTATCCAGTGCATACATTTTTGTGATTGTCCCCTGTGGGAATCAAACCCACAACCCTGGAGTTGCAAGCGCCATGCTCTACCAACTGAGCCACACTGACTATATTACTCCGCATTGCATTCTGTTAGGAAGACAATTTCATGTTTGAGAACTAAGCATAATATTGAACTGTCTATTTGTAGGTGAAACAGCGAGCTGACGAGTGCATAAAGGCTTTGGATACACTCATCCAAATCAACGCAGGAAAAAATATGGAGAACGTGCTTCAGACAGAGTTTGACTGGACGACTTTGGAGGTGAATATTTTATGTCTCAAATGAAACAATCAGTGACCAGCGGCTTTGAACCCTTTTGTGTTCTCTGCCGCTGGGAATGGCTAAATGAACTGCTTTTAGACAATACTCCGCCTACTCACAACACCACGTGAACCCTTTATGTAGAGCAGGTGTTTCCAATCTGGGGTAATCGAAATGCCGTCGAGGGTACGCCAAATAAAAATGTGATTCACATTAAAAATATATATATATTTTCCATTTATATTTTCCAACGGGGCTATACATTTGGGTGAGTTTTTTTTCCCGCCTGAGTAGCCTCGTTTCACTGCCAAAAATACAATTAAACCATCTAGTGTTCAACAAAATAACAACACAATGTCAAATACAGGTAGCCTAGTCAAATAATGAACATCCAATCATATTAACCGTTAATCTCCCGCGGGAATTCCACTAACGGTCCCTATGTAGCCAAATGTAGCTGTTGCTCATTCTGTTAGCTCGAAAACGGATAAATGGTTAAGAAATGTAAGGCCCGTGTCCATAGAGACACATACCAGCTCTACTGGTAGTACTGCTACTACCAGCAGTACTACATCTGTACCTGTCGACGACACAAGTTGTTCTGCGTCCACGAGCACATCCAATGCTAGAATCAGTAATTTTACATTTGTTGTTAGCCTAGCTAGCATGGACACTGACAGTTGTGAATCTGATGCAGCCGAAGAGCTACTGCCCCCTTACCTGGGAAACCACCGAACAACAGACAGGGACGTTGGACCATCGAAGAATGCAAATATGATGAGAACTACATTGATTTGTGGTTCATTTATATTGGGAGAGGTGTCTTTCCTCAGCCACAGTATGTTATATGTGCAAAAGTACTATCTCACAACTCAATGAAACCTTCACTCTTGCGCAGACATTTAAAACAAAACATGCCAATTTGAAAAATAAGCCATAGGAGTTTTTTGAGTGAGAATTAAGACGACTTTCGAGTAGTAAGACATGTATAAAAGCAACAGATACCATTAATATGAAGGGGCTAGAAGCGTCTTATATGGTGAGCTACCGAGTGGCAAGGACAGGCAAGTCTCATACTATTGTGGAGAACTTAATTCTTCCTGCAACTGCGAATATGGCTGGGACAATCCTGGGGGAAAAGGCCCAAAAACTATACAGACAATATCTTCATCAAACAACACTGTTTCACGACACATCAGTGACATGGCAGGAGATGTTTTGAAACAATTACTGCTTCATATACAAGCCAGTGAATTATATGCGTTACAGCTAGATGAGTCAACAGACGTGGTGGGACTGGCACAGCTCCTGGTATATGTCTGTTACGTTTATGGGGGGTCAATTAAGGAAGACATCCTCTTCTGGAAACCAGGATGGTATATTTTGAAGACAGGACAGCTTTGTGACATCAAATGGACTTTGGTGGTCAAGATGTGTTGGTATCTGTACTTATGGCGCAAAAGCCATGACATGGAGACATAGTGGAGTGGTAACGCGCGTGCAAGCAGTTGCTTCCGACGCCACTTGGGTACACTGCAGCATCCACCAAGAGGCTCTTGCTGCCAAAGGAATGCCTCACTGCTTGAAATACGTTTTGGAGACTACAGTGAAAATGGTTAACTTTCTTAAAGCAAGGCCCCTGAACTCTCATGTATTTTCTGCACTATGCAATGATATGGGTAGCGACCATGTAACCCTTTTACAACATACAGAAGTGACCTGGTTATCAAGGGGCAAAGTATTGACTTTCTTTTTTTTTAATTGAGAGATGAGCTTACAGTTTTCTTGACTGACCATAATTTTCACTTGTCTGAACTCTTGCATGATGATGAGTTTCTCATACGACTGGTCTATCTGGTTGATGTTTTTTCTCGCCTGAATGATCTGAATCTAAGATTACAGGGACTCTCCACTATATTCAATGTGCGGGACAAAATTGAGGCTATGATTAAGAAGTTGGAGCTCTTCTCTGTCTGCATTAACAAGGACAACACAAAGGTCTTTCCATTGTATGACTTTTTGTGTGGAAATGAACTCAAGCTTATGGACAATGTCAAATGTGATATAGCGCAGCTCCTGAGTGAGTTGGGTGCGTAAATACGCAGGTACTTTCCCGAAATGGACGACACAAACAACTGGATTCTTTATCCCTTTCATGCCCTGCCTTCAGTCCACTTACCAATATCTGCACAAGAGAGCCTCATCGAAATTGCAACAAGCGGTTTTGTGAAAATTGAATTTAATCAGAAGCCACTGGCAGATTTTTGGATTGGGCTGCGCTCAAGAGTATCCTGCCTTGGCAAATCACACTGTTAAGACACCAATGCCTTTTGCAACCACGTACCTACTGTATGTGAGAGTGGATTCTCGGCCCTCACTAGCATGAAAACTAAATACAGGCAAAAACTGTGTGGAAAATGATTTAAGACTGAGACTCTCTCCAATCCAACCCATCATTGCAGATTTACATTTGAAGTTGGAAGTTTACCTACACTTACGTTGGAGTCATTAAAACTTGTTTTTCAACCACTCCACAAATTTCTTGTTGACAAACTATAGTTTTGTCAAGTACTTATGCATGACACAAGTAATTTTTCCAACAATTTTTTACAGACAGATTATTTCACATATAATTCACTGTATCACAATTCCAGTGGTCCAGAAGTTTACATGCACTAAGTTGACTGTGCCTTTAAACAGCTTGGAAAATTCCAGAATATGATGCCATGGCTTTAGAAGCTTCTGATAGGCCTTGCACATCATTTGAGTCAATAGGAGGTGTACCTGTGGATGTCTTTCAAGGCCTACCTTCAGTGCCTCTTTGCTTGACATCATGGGGAAAATTCAGCCAAGACCTCAGAAAAATTATTGTAGACCTCCACAAGTCTAGTTCCTCCTTGGGAGCAATTTCCAAACGTCTGTGAAGGTACCACGTTCATCTGTGCAAACAATAGTACGCAAATATAAACACCATGGGACCACGCAGCCGTCATACCGCTTAGGAAGGAGACGCGTTCTGTCTCCTAGAGATGAACGTGCTTTGGTGCGAAAAGTGCAAATCAATACCAGAACAACAGCAAAGGACCATGTGAAGATGCTGGAGGCAACGGGTACAAAAGTATCTATATCCACAGTAAAACGAGTCCTACATCGACATAACCTCTAAGGCCGCTCAGCAAGGAAGAAGCCACTGCTCCAAAACCACCATAAAAAAGCCAGACTACGGTTTGCAACTGCACATGGGGACAACGATCATACTTTTTGGAGAAATGTCCTCTGGTCTGATGAAACAAAAATAGAACTGTTTGGCCTTAATGACCATTTATGTTTGGAGGAAAAAGGGGGAGGCTTGCAAGCCGAAGAACACATCCCGACCGTGAAGCATGGGGGTGGCAACATCATGTTGTGGGGGTGCTTTGCTGCAGGAGGGACTGGTGCACTTCACAAAATAGATGGCATCATGAGGGAGGAAAATGATGTGGATATATTGAAGCAACATCTCAAGGCATCAGTCAGGAAGTTAAAGCTTGGTCGCAAATGGGTCTTCCAAATGGACAATGACCAAGCATACTTCCAAAGTTGTGACAAAAGGGCTTAACCTCTCTAGTGTATGTGGGACGCTGGCCAACATCCAGTGAGATTGCAGAGCGCCAAATTCAAATACAGAAATGGTAATTATAAAAATTCAGAAAAGATACAACTATTTTACATAGGTTTAAAGATTAACTTCTTGTGAATCCAACCACGGTGTCAGATTTAAAAAATGCTTAACGGCGAAAGCATACCTTAACAATTATTTGAGAACAAAGCCCAGCAGACAAATCATTACAAACAGTAACCAGCCAAGTAGAAGAGTTACACAAGTCAGAAATAGAGATCAAATTAATCACTTACCTTTGATGATCTTCATATGTTTGTACTCAGAAGACATTCATTTATTCAATATATGTTCCTTTTGTTCGATAAAGTCTCCCTCTATATCCGAAAACCTCTGTTTTGTTTGCGCGTTTTCTTCAGTAATCCACAGGCTCAAACGCAGTCACAACAGGCAGACAAAAATCCAAATTGTATCCGTAAAGTTCATAGAAACATGTCAAACAATGTTTATATTCAATCCTCAGGTTGTTTTTAGCCTAAATAATCGATCATATTTCAACCGGACAATAACGTTGTCAATATAAAAGGTAAACAAGAAAGGCACTCTCTCGGTCGTGCGCATGAAAAAGCTCTGTGACACGGCAGGGTCCACTCATTCAGACTGCTCTTACTCCCTAATTTTTCAGAATACAAGCCTGAAACAATTTCTAAAGACTGTTGACATCTAGTGGAAGGCATAGGAACTGCATTTTGAGTCCTAAGTCAATGGATACTGTAATGGCATTGAATAGAAAACTACAAACAAATCCATTCAGGAAGTAGGATTTTTTTTTCTCAGGTTTTTGCCTGCCAAATCAGTTCTGTTATACTCACAGACATTATTTTAACAGGTTTGGAAACTTTAGAGCGTTTTCTATCCAAATCTACTAATTATATGCATATCCTATCTTCTGGGCCTGAGTAGAAGGCAGTTTAATTTGGGCAATCTTTTCATCCAAAATTCCAAATGCTGCCCCCCTACCCTAGAGAAGTTAAGGACAACAAAGTCAAGGTATTGGAGTGACCATCACAAAGCCCTGACCTCAATCCTATAGAAGATTTGTGGGCAGAACTGAAAAGGCGTGTGCGAGCAAGGAGGCCTACAAACCTGACTCAGTTACACCAGCTCTGTCAGGAGGAATGGGACACAATTCACCCAACTTATTGTGGGAGGCTTGTGGAAGGATACCCGAAACGTTTGACTCTAGTTAAACAATTTAAAGGCAATACTATCAAATGCTCATTGAGTATATGTAAACTTCTGACCCACTGGGAATGTGATGAAAGAAATTAAAGCTGAAGTAAATCATTCTCTCTACTATTATTCTGACATTTCACATTCTTAAAATAAAGTGGTGATCCTAACTGCCCTAAGACAGGGAATTTTTACTTGGATTGAATGTCAGGAATTGTGAAAAACTGAGTTTAAATGTATTTGGTTAAGGTGTATGTAAACTTCTGACTTCAACTGTATGTGCATCCTTTCAAACACACCCTTCTCATTAATCTGTGGTGAGTTATTCACAATGTTTGATGAACAAATAAAGTTTTATATGTAAGATGGCTAAATAAAGAGCAATGTGATTGATTATTATTATTTGTGACCTGTTCCTATAAGAGCTCTTTATCACTTCCTATGAGCCGGGTTGTGACACAAACTCACACTCATTGTTCTGTTTAATAATTGTATTGTATAGTGTGTGTATGTGGCAAGCTTACAATGATGGCAAAAACAACATTTGAGAGTGCGCTGACCCTAGAGGGGGTACGAAGCTGGAGGTTGAATGTTTGAAGAGGTACGGGACTATAAAAAGTTTGGGAACCACTGATGTAGAGCAAACTAAAGAAACAAGGCCACCTGTTTTTAATTTGTTGAATGACAGTTTTGATAACTCTTTAGACATATTCCTCCACATTAGATAAAAAACAGGCCCTACAAGTTGTGCATGTTGGCTGAAAGTTCGATTGGTATTCGGTCATCTCGTGTTCAAACCTTTAGTACAATTACTTTTTCTGCTGTTTGAATCCTATCCGGTGTTACTGGTAATGAATGACATCACCCTGTATCTTCCCTCTTCCCCAGAACTCTATGGACTTGTGCCGGATAGCGGTGATGGGCCATTCTTTTGGGGGAGCAACAGTGGTAGAAGCCCTCTGCAAAGACGTCAACTTCAAGTAAGAGTTACCCCTCTCAATTTCATCACATTCAAAGTCGCTTCAGTTTTCACATCTTCATAACATTTTCCTCTCTACTAAAGTCTAATCAATTTCATTAAATGGCACATTAAGATGATGGTTCAAAATGTTTCCTTGGAACATGGTGCTTGAATAAAATAAAATAAAATTGTATTTGTCACACGCGCAGAGTACATCAAGTGTAGACTTTACCTTGAAGAAGATAAGAAAAATTCAAATAGATAAAAGTAAATAGTAACGCAATAAAACACCAGAGTTGTGACTTTGATTCCCCCCCGGCCCCATATTTTATACTGAAAATAATACACACTACACAGTGTCGCTTTTTATAAAAATATCTACTAAATTAGTATTTCTTAAACCTCAATGTGATGTTGCAGACCAGTCCCATCGTGGAAATTCAACACCTTGTCGTGGAAATTACCACCAGGGACACCTGAAGTCAATCTTGAATGAGTCATTGTTTATTAACAGCAAGCTGGAGAGCTCACAGTCAAACTTAGATGCATAAAGTGCCGGTCTGAACTGAGCTCTGTCGGCGCAGTCCCGTTTGTTCTCTTGTATACTGCTAACACAGACAAGTTATATTTGCATGGTTCATAGGGTTGGTTCCTGCATGTGTCTGGCACTGTCTCCTATCTTAAACAACATATTCTGCCAGATGGTCCTAAGGAGGGGGAGATGTCACCTCTCATATCTTTACCAAGCATAGGCAGGAACCAAGGATTATTTATGACATGAAAAATAAGAACATTTTCAAGGATGTCTCTTCACACAATAACATTTTCCATCACATCCCTCAGATGGTTGTTGGCGTACATCAATGAAGTCTGTTTTTCTAGTGCTAGAGAAGTACCTAGCTCTCTTGCTAAATTAACCCAGTGGTGTAAAGTACTGTTGTAGAAATACTTTACAGTACTACTTAAGTTGTTTTTTGGGGTATCAGTACTTTACTTTACTATTAATATTTTTGACTACTTTTACTTCACGACATTCACTTCACTACACTCCTTACATTTTCCTTGACACATAAAAGTACTCGTTACATTCTGAATGCCTAGCAGGGCAGGAAAATGGTCCAATTCATGCACTTATCAAAATTATACCTGGTCAACCCTACTGCCTCTGATCTGGCGGACGCTCTAAACACAAATGCATCATTTGTAAATGATGTTTGAGTGTTGTTGTGCCCCTTGCTATCCGTACATTTTTAAAACAAGAAAAGGGTGCCGTTTACTTTGCTTAATATAAGAAATTTGAAATTATTTATACTTTTACTTTTGATACTTAAGTATATTTAGAACCAAATACTTTTAGACTTTTACTTGAGTAACTTTCTATTAACGTGTCTATACTTTTTCCACCACTGAAATGACCATATTATACTATTGCAGCAACCTTAACATAACATCTAGAAACCTCGTCAAGAGGTTCAGATCTCTTGGCGTAACAGATAAGATGTTGGGTTGACAGTTGCTGGACCCAGGATCGAGTCCTGGTTGGGGCATCCCCCCGAACTCACAATATTATTTGCATATTTATGTTGATCTCCTCAGGTGTGGCATTGCCTTGGACGCATGGATGTTCCCCCTGGATGAAGAGATCTATGTCAGGGTAAAGCAGCCCATCTTCTTCATTAACTCTGAGAAGTTCCAGTGGGCCGGGAACATCAGTCGCATGAGGAAACTGGACTCCTCCTCCACCTCCATGCAGAGGAAAATGATCACCATCAAGTATGGAAAGAGTATACATTCACTGTTACTGAGATGACAATGTGAAAGACGATAGATTAGTAGATTTTGTTTCCACACCTATAGACTGATTGGTTGTTTAGCAAACCGATCCGTGCGCACCTATGGGGCAAAACGGACACAGTTGGCTTAAATTGTTGTAAGCTGTCTTTGGTCTCCAATGTTTATTGAAAACATAAATAAATTTGCAGTCTCAAATACATTTTATAATTGTTGGTTAGCTAGCTAGTGAATTTTAGCCATTTAGCGCGGTGGTTCCCTTTTGATTAGCCATATCAGTCAAAACAAGAGAAGGTGTCAAGAACCAGATGAAATGAGCCACTTTGTCATTCTTGCGAGTAATCTGGCTGTCCAGAATCAAAACAACCTCTCCCTCAACGTGATCAAGACAAGGGAGGTGATTGTGGACTACAGGAAAAGAAGGACCGAGCATGCCCCCATTCTCATTGACGGGGCTGTAGTGGAGCATGTTGAGAGCTAAGACAGTCGTGAAGAGGGCACGACAAAGCCTTTCAGTCTCCTAGGATCTTCAAAAGGTTCTACAGCGGCACCATCAAGATTATCTTGACTGGTTGCATCACTGCCTGGTATGGCAACCGCTCAGCCTTTCGACGTACGGCCCAGTACATCACTGGGGCCAAGCTTCCTGCCATCCAGGACCTCTATGTCAGGGGGTGTCAGAGGAAGGCCATAAAAATGGTCAGATTCCAGCCACCCTAGTCACAGACTGTTCTCTCTGCTACTGCACGGCAAGAGGTACCGGAGCGCCAAGTCTTGGTCCAAGAGGCTTCTAAACAGCTTCTACCCTCAAGCCATAAGACTCCTGAACAGCTAATCAAAGGGCTACTCAAACCCCTCTTTTACGCTGCTGCTACTCTGTTTATTATCTATGCATAGTCACTTTAACTCTACCTGCATGTACATATTACCTAAATTACCCAGTGCCCCCGCACATTGACTCTGTACCGGTACCCCCTGTATATAGCCTCGCTATTGTTATTTTACTGCTGCTCTTTATTTTTTAATGAACACCTGTTTTCATAACTTCTTAAAGCATTGTTGGTTAAGGGCTTGTAAGTAAGCATTTCAATGTAAGGTCTACACCTCTTGCATTCGGCGCATGTGACAAATCAAATTTGATTGGACTCCTGTCCCATGGAAGCACTCACATCGTTTTCGTGATGTTGTCGGCTCAGCCCTCTCTTTGGTCCAGTTGAGTAATGCAAGAGAACAAACAAGCACCCTTACTGAATCTGCTTTCCTGCTGGCCTTTATAACTCGTGTCAGGCACTTACAATGCCACTTCCTGATTTTGAAACCAGTATGGGTGCAATAAATACCTCCGTTGTTTATTGCCTTCCAAGGAGGATCTTTTCACTTTTTAAATGGTTTCAGTTCACCATTCAAAGAACACAGTTGCCTCAATTGTTATGCGAGGGGCACATCATGACGTAAAAAATATATTCTGTAGCTAACCGTTTCTCAGGGGGTTGGGTTAAGAATTGTTTTATTTATTTAATCTGAAAATGACAATGGACACTTGAGTAATCTTATATTCTCCTCTTCCCCCACAGGGGAACCGTTCACCAGAGCTTCCCAGACTTCACCTTCCTGACTGGCAACTGGATAGGGAAGATCCTGAAGCTGAAAGGAGAGATCGACCCTCAGGTCGGCATCGATCTCTGTAATAGAGCATCGCTAGCATTCCTGCAGAGACATCTAGGTAAGGATCTGTACAGAGTTCATTTGGTTCAACAGGTGCATCAGACATGTCCAAATGTCATTCTGCGTGCAGAAGCTTTTTTTCTTCGATTTTGTAAAACAGGAATGTGTCAAACGGGTTTGCCTTTGTTTTGCAGGTTTGGATAAAGACTTCAATCAATGGGACCATCTGATAGAGGGCAAGGACCACAACCTCATTCCAGGCACCAATGTTACTGAAATATCTTAGTTCAGTTCCATCTGCGCTATGGACCTCAGAGGGATGCATGGTTTCCAGCCAATTCCATTAACTCAAAGTGCCAATATTTATTGCACTGAGCCTTGAATGTAGTTTCAATCATGGATTTGTCAAATAGAGCACAGTGCTTTCTACTACAGTCAGTCTTCACCAGTACCAAATTATGATTGCTTGGAGAGGTATACTGTATCTCCAAGTAATGTCAAGCTAATCAAGTTTTACGGTTTTGTAGGAACACTGCACTCAACAGTATCTATGTACCTGAACTAATTATGGTTGTAGTGTATAACATTTTACACCTGTATGGGATATTAAGTCCATTTTGAAAAGGCAGGAGTCTTTGGAAATATAATTCCAAGACTTCCAGTTTATGACCCCTAGATGGTTAATTTATGTATCTAGCATGATTGCACAGATTGAAGCAAAATACTACTTGAAAAGACGCAACAGAAATAGCAAATTGATGACAATAGTCACAAGGATGAAATGTTTGATTCCTTTGAACCAGCTCCATAAATGTGCCTTAATCTACCTGTGTCATATTCATTAGGCACTAAAACAACCTGAACACTCATTTCAGTTGTTTGGCACACAAATACAGCCTTGGATCACTCAAATGTTTCAATTCTGAAATACTTTCATTTCTACACTACTGTAATCCAATGCATCTGATTTGTATACAACTATAAATGATGGATACTGTGAGTCCTTGATCAATTATTCTGTGGGGAGAAATTAGCATAATGGCCTATGTGAAGATGAACCATCTCTAGTAATGTTCTGGAATGTCACCAAATAATGCAAACAGCATTGACACGACATTGTAGTAGTGGTGGTGTTGCAAGATTGTTTTTAGTCATAGCTGCTGGTAGGACAAAGAACGACGCGTGGAAGGAAGTGCAAGATGATGTATTGTGTAAACAAAACAAAACATTCAGAACACCACCTTTCTTTACAGGAACAACCATCTTGTGAAAGTGTCCAATAATTGAATATGGAAATATATAGAACTTGGGCAAAATTACTCAAACTAAACACATCAATTGTGCAGTGTTCCATAAATACACTAGGCTGAAAGGAGTTCCATTTAGAATACATATTTCAAAGATTGTCAATTTTTCTAAACTTGGTATAGACAGTAATATACTACAAGGCATGATTACGAGTTAGCTAACTAATAGGCATAGTCTAATTGATTCAGCCAACTAAAACATCTAAATTTCACTTTTATAATCAATAGCTAGTTCTGGCTAACTCGATGAACATGCTTTATAGTATACCCTCTGGGGTATTTCTGATCTTGAGCCAAATGAGGTAAAGATGGATGCTTACAGCTAAATAAAGAAGCAACGCAAATGACCAAATAAACTGGACACAGAATGCAAACAAAATGCCACTGAACAGATTGATTTAACATCCCAGATTACAACATGGAATAGAACTGAATGTGTGCCCTCACAACAACACTAGTCACTGGACTGGCTTTGTTCCTGGGTGGTACGAATCTCTGACACAAAGATGACGTCATCATCGGAGTTCTCCTCCACTCTCAGGGAGAGATGAGTCACCTGTGACATCACAACTTCTGTATGGGAGAAAGGTGAGGGCAGAGAGATGTGATGAGAAAATCAGAAATACAAATATCCTGTTTTTCCTGGTTACGAATGGTTTATCATATCATTGAGCTCTAGGCCCTCTATTCTTTTCACCAATGACCTGCCACTGGCAATAAACAAAGAGTGTGTGTTGACACAGTTGACAGTGCATGTCAGAGCAAAATCCAAGCCATGTGGTCAAAGGAATTGTCCATAGAGCTCCAAGACAGGATTGTGTCAAGGGAAAGATCTGGGGAAGGGTACCAAAACAATTCTGTAACATTGAAAGTCCCCAAGAACACAGTGGCCTCAATTTTTAAACAGGAAGTTTGAAACCCCCAAGACTCTTAGAGCTGGCCGCCCGACCAAACTGAGCAATCGGGGGAGAAGGGCCTTGGTCAGGGAGGTGATCAAGAAGCCAATGGTCACTGACAGAGCTCCAGAGTTCCTTTGTGGAGATGGGAGAACCTCCAGAAGGACAACCATCTCTGCAGCACTCCACCAATCAGGCCTTTATGGTAGTGGCCAAACAAAAGCCAATACTTAGTAAAAAGGCACGACAGCCCACTTGGAGTTTGCCAAAAGGCACCGAAAGGACTCTCAGCAACCACAGCTAATGAAGTCACTGAAACACTTTAAGAGTTGCATTCTGTTTTGAAATGTGTAGCCAGTAATAAACATGTCCTGAACATCTCTTCAAATAAGAGCATTGTACTTGGTACAAATAACTTCCTAAATTCTAGACCTCAGCTGAATCTGGTAATGAATGGTTTGGCAGTTGAACAAGTTGAAGAGACTAAATTACTTGGCGTTACCTTAGATTGTAAACAGTCATGGTCAAAAGAGATTCAATGGCTGTAAAGATGGGGAGAGGTCTGTAATCAATAAAGAGATGCTCTGCTTTATTGACACTCCACAAAGCAAGTCCTGCAGGCTCTAGTTTTGTCTTATCTTGATTATCGTAGTGTCATGTGGTCGAGTGCTGCAATGAAAGACATAAAGCTGCAGCTGGCCCAGAACAGAGCATGTCTTGCTCGTCATTGTAATCGGAGGGCTAATATCAATACTATGTATGCCAGTCTCTCTTGGCTAAGAGTTGAGGAAAGACTGACTGCATCACTTATCTTTATAAGAAACAATGTTTTGAAAATTCCAAATTGTTAGCTTAGTCAACTTAAACACAGTTCTGACACAGACACTTACCCCACCAGGAGTCTTTTCACAGACCCCAAATCCAGAACAAATTCAATAAAGTGTACAGTATTATATAAAGCCGTTATTGCATGGAACTCCCAACTCATATTGCTCAAATGAACAGCAAACCTGGTTTCAAAAAACAACAGATAAAGCAACCCCTCACGGCACAACGCCTCTCCCCCATTTGACCGAGACTAGTTTGTGTGTATGTATTGACATGTAGGCTATGTAAGCCATTTTTAAATTGATGTAGTTCTGTCCTTGTCTATTAATGTTCTATATTATGTCATGTTTCATGTGTAACTCAGGAAGAGTAGCTGCTGCTTCTGTAACAGCTAATGGGGATCCTAATAAAATACCAAATGAGTGTCAGCAATTAATTTTTAAAAAGTTATCCCTTTATCATTGGCCTGTTTTATCAGACAGTATTATTGACCAACTAGTAACTATGGATCCCGAAGATATGAACACATACCTGCAGAGTCTTCGCCAGGAAAAGACATCTCTTGCTCAAGCTGCACATCATTCTTAAATTGAATAGAAAATCATTAGTGTCATTCAAAGTTCAGACAATGAGTGCGGTTACATGCACACAATAATGTGATTATGGATAGTCAGATTATTATAATAGTTTAATTAAAATGTTAGCATGCTTTCAAGAAGAACGATGTCCCTAATAATCCTGTTTACATGGAATCAGGCTACCTGATGTCACTGATAAATGAAAAAAGAAATTATAAGAATCACTCCTCAAAACAAATGTACCACAGTGAACATGTTATTTTTGGGAAGCATATTTGACTCAGAGTTTGGACAGTTTGTATGTGAAAACTAAGACGCATACATTGTTGTTCTGAACACACTTCTACACGCGCTAAAGCGGGAGGCTCACTTGGCTGATGCTAACACATGCGCAGATCAAATACACAGCTGGAACAACGATTAAAGTTAACAATTGTAAATATTGCTCAGAAAACCAGGTGTTTTAATCAACGTATGCCAACTTCGATTTTGACCTTACGAGAAGCAGTAGAAGGTGTTTACATGACTATTTCATAATTTGACTACTGCCATAATCAGTTTAATATTGAAATATTAGTGTGCATGTTAACGTACTCACTGTGAAGAAGCACCCCTCCCTCCAGTGTTACTCAGCAGTTCTGTTACCTTGTCCTGTGTAGCAGCACTGGATACTACTTCCACATCGGTCACCTCTTCAATCTCAGCAAACTGTTCTGCACAATCTAAAGACATTTACACTGACAACTCACGTCAACAAGTCACTAAACACAAACAGTCAACCCACAATTGAAAAAAATGTCTGAGTTAGTGATGGAAGTCTGTTGTGTGAAGAGAAATCTTATACCTGAACAGACTTCTTCATGACAGAGCAGATCATCCTAAAATGGCACAGAATAATATTAGTGAAAGTTTGTTGCAGAAAACGTTAAGATTCCCCTCTACTACAACTCAAATAACTTTTTTTTGCTGTGTGTGTGTGTGTGTGTGTGTGTGTATACACTGCTCAAAAAAATAAAGGGAACACTAAAATAACATCCTAGATCTGAATGAATTATTCTTATTAAATACTTTTTCTTTACAAATTTGAATGTGCTGACAACAAAATCACAAATTATCAATGGAAATCAAATTTATCAACGCATGGAGGTCTGGATTTGGAGTCACACTAAATTAAAGTGGAAAACCACACTACAGGCTGATCCAACTTTGATGTAATGTCCTTAAAACAAGTCAAAAGTGTGTGTGGCCTCCACGACCTCCCTACAACACCTGGGCATGCTCCTGATGAGGTGGCGGATGGTCTCCTGAGGGATCTCCTCCCAGACCTGGACTAAAGCATCCGCCAACTCCTGGACAGTCTGTGGTGCAACGTGGCGCTGGTGGATGGAGCGAGACATGATGTCCCAGATGTGCTCAATTGGATTCAGGTCTGGGGAACGGACGGGCCAGTAAATAGCATCAATGCCTTCCTCTTGCAGGAACTGCTGACACACTCCAGCCACATGAGGTCTAGCATTGTCTTGCATTAGGAGGAACCCAGGGCCAACCGCACCAGCATATGGTCTCACAAGGGGTCTGAGGATCTCATCTTGGTACCTAATGGCAGTCAGGCTACCTCTGGTGAGCACATGGGGGGCTGTGCGGCCCCCCAAAGAAATACCACCCCACACCATGACTGACCCACCGCCAAACCGGTCATGCTGGAGGATGTTGCATGCAGCAGAACGTTCTCCACGGCATCTCCAGACTGTCACGTCTGTCACATGTGCTCAGTGTGAACCTGCTTTCATCTGTGAAGAGCTCAGGGCGCCAGTGGCGAATTTGCCAATCTTGGTGTTCTCTGGCAAATGCCAAACGTCCTGCACGGTGTTGGGCTGTAAGCACAACCCCCACCTGTGGACGTCGGGCCCTCATACCACCCTCATGGAGTCTGTTTCTGACCGTTTGAGCAGACACATGCACATTTGTGGCCTGCTGTAGGTCATTTTGCAGGGCTCTGGCAGTGCTCCTCCTGCTCCTCCTTGCACAAAGGCGGAGGTAGCGGTCCTGCTGCTGGGTTGTTGCCATCAGAGGTATTATTACTGCCATCAGTAAAAGTTGCTGCCATCAGAGGTATTATGGTGGTCAAATTTAGAGCTTTCAAATGTCTGATATTTAGACTTCAAGTAAAAGGTTCTAGTAATATTTGTTTTATTACCTTGCCTGTTTGCCTGTGAGCCAACGCCACAGATGTTAGAAAATTGAGACAAGATATGTGTGTAGTAAATCTGAGTAGGTTGATGTTTATGATATTGGATGTGATTTAGTGAGTGTGTACGATGCCTGTATAAGAGTAAGACTATAATGTGTTATGTCCAAATAAATAATAACTTCGCCAATTTGCATGATTGAGTGTCTATGTGTGTAACATGTAGTGCGTATAGCCTTAATATTCATGACAATTGTAATCCATATCGTATCACCGACATAGTTGCATCATAATTACATTTAACATCATCGAAAAACAAATCCCAGTATTTCCATAGCAATTGACATTTCACATGATCATGAAAGAGACCTTGCATTACTCTAGAGACGGCTTCACTACAGTACAAATGTATTCCGTGCAATATGTTATATCCTCAATGCCCCTATTCTGATACCTTCCTCTTGATTGTTTTAAATATATATATAAACTTGTAGAAAAAATACATTTAAAAAATTAGACAAACAAAACACATTAAATTATAAAACAGTTCGACAATAGAGAGGGAGAATAGAGAAAAGAGAGAAGAGCGAGAGAGAGAAGAGAGCGAGATCAGGTGTGTGTGTATATGTGTATGGAAGCGAGCATGTAATTGAGTACGTGTGTGTTCATATTCACTTCAGTGTTCAGATATTTTTACAGTTCCCATACTTTCTTTTCTCATAACCTGAAGTCCCTGTAGAATTTTGTACAGCAATGGTGTTATGCAGCTGTCGCAGAATAGCTGTCCACCTATAAAGAGTTTGTCCACAATGAGAAAGGCAGGCTTACCCTTCTCCCTCTGTTGCCTTTGTACTGGATACAGTATCTTACGACGTTTGTTTATCTCCCTTGGAAATTGGTCATTGAGACCAAATTTGGTCCCTTTAAGCTCTCTTCCCCTGCTTTTGATCAGCTCCCTTTGTTGGTTGTGTTCAAATTTTTCGATGATCGGTCAGGGACCCTTGGTCTTGCTGCTCCAAGCTCCAAGTCTGTGTACTCGGTGGAAAGCCACTGTTTGCAGTCTCTATAGGAAGTTTCAAGGAAGATTGCATGAATTCTCTGATCGCGCCCTCTGGATTATTGGAATCCCAGAAGGAATCTCATTATACGAATCCCAGAAAAAATTACATTTTCACGTATTCTACGACTTTGTATGTCTAGTAGTGACTCCATCACCCCATTTTCCTTGAGTAGACAATCCATGTTGGAATTGTGGATTTTTACCTTGGCTGTCAGTGCCTTGTTCTCTCCTTGGAGCATGAGAATTTCACTCTGGCTAAACTCCAAACTCCCCCTCAGCCCAGATACCTCCTCACAAAACATTTCCAGTGCTGCATGGATTCCAGCCAGAGCACTAGCCTCTACATCAACGGTAAGTTAATCGTCCGTGTCTGTAGATAAATTGTTTTTTATTTTTCGTGTTAAAGTTCTTTTGTGAGGTAGTTGAATCTTTCCATGATGGAGTATGTTGTTCCTCCATAGCGTAAAACTGTTGGTACTAGTTGATTTCCCTCAGGCTCTCCTTGGAATCCAGGTAGGCTCTACACTGCAACCAGTTGTTTTACAAAAAGATAACAATGAGTCTTTCTCACGACGACAAGTGTCTGTAGTACAGCGAGCTAGCACTCGCGGAATCCATGCAAAAAAATGGAACACAAATTGCAGTCCCAGTCGTGAAGGCTAACCACGTCGTGGAATCCTTAGCAACAAAACTTTAGTTCTGATTCAAATGTATTTAATAAAAAACCGAGTGTAGACAGTACAATGTTCTGTTGCGTGCTCTGATGATGCATCTTATCCTATGCAGGTGTTGTTACACATGGTCTGCCACTGCGAGGACGATCAGCTGTCCATCCCCTCTCCCTATAGCGCCGTCTTAGGCGTCTCACAGCACGGACACAGCACAGACTGGTCACATCTGCAGTCCTCATGCCTCCTTGCAGCATGCCAAAGGCACGTTCACGCAGATGAGCAGGGACCCTGGGCATCTTTCTTTTGGTATTTTTCCAGAGTCAGTAGAAAGGTCTGTTTTAATGTCCTAAGTGTTCATAACTGTGACCTTAATTGCGTACCGTCTGTAAGCTGTTAGTGTCTTAACGACCGTTCCACAGGTGCATGTTCATTAATTGTTTATGGGGAAACAGTGTTTAACCCTTTACAATGAAGATATGTGAATTATTTGGATTTTACAAATTATCTTTGAAAGACAGGGTCCTAAAAAAGAAACAACCCTTTTATATATACACTGCTCAAAAAAATAAAGGGAACACTTAAACAACACAATTTAACTCCAAGTCAATCACACTTCTGTGAAATCAAACTGTCCACTTAGGAAGCAATACTGACTGACAATACATTTTACATGCTGTTGTGCAAATGGAATAGACAACAAGTGGAAATTATAGGCATTTAGCAAGACACCCCCAATTAAGGAGTGGTTCTGCAGGTGGGGACGACAGACCACTTCTCAGTTCCTATGCTTCCTGGCTGATGTTTTGGTCACTTTTGACGTCCACAGGTGGGGGTTGTGCTTACAGCCCAACACCGTGCAGGACGTTTGGCATTTGCCAGAGAACACCAAGGTTGGCAAATTCACCACTGGCGCCCAGTGCTCTTCACAGATGAAAGCAGGTTCACACTGAGCACGTGACAGATGTGACAGTCTGGATACGCCGTGGAGAATGTTCGGCTGCCTGCAACATCCTCCAGCATGACCGGTTTGGCTGTGGGTCAGTCATGGTGTGGGGTGGCATTTATTTGGGGGGCCGCACAGCCCTCCATGTGCTCACCAGAGGTAGCCTGACTGCCAATAGGTACCGAGATGAGATCCTCAGACCCCTTGTGAGACCATATGCTGGTGCGGTTGGCCCTGGGTTCCTCCTAATGCAAGACAATGCTAGACCTCATGTGGCTGGAGTGTGTCAGCAGTTCCTGCAAGAGGAAGGCATTGATGCTATGGACTGGCCCGCCCGTTCCCCAGACCTGAATCCAATTGAGCACATCTAGGACATCATGTCTCGCTCCATCCACCAACGCCACATTGCACCACAGACTGTCCAGGAGTTGGCGGATGCTTTAGTCCAGGTCTGGGAGGAGATCCCTCAGGAGACCATCCGCCACCTCATCAGGAGCATGCCCAGGCGTTGTAGGGAGGTCATACAGGCACGTGGAGGCCACACACACTACTGAGCCTCATTGACTTGTTTTAAGGACATTACATCAAAGTTGGATCAGCCTGTAGTGTGGTTTTCCACTTTAATTTTGAGTGTCACTCCAAATCCAGACCTCCATGGGTTGATAAATTTGATTTCCATTGATAATTTGTGTGATTTTTGTCAGCACATTCAACTATGTAAAGAAAAAAGTATTTAATAAGAATATTTCATTCAGATCTAGGATGTTATTTCAGTGTTCCCTTTATTTTTTTGAGCCGTGTATATAAAACAAAATGTACTGCAATGAGGGCACTAGCACACAAACATTTCACTAGACCTTTTATACCTTCTGTAGAGTATGTAGGTCACGAATAGAATTCGATTTGAAGAGTTCTGTTACCTTGTCCTGTGTGGGAGCACTGGATGTAACCTCCACAACAATTGCCTCTTGAGCATCAGTTCTCTGTTCTGTGGACACTACAAAAGGCATTTACATTGGCATCAATAACTACACAGAAATACTACAGCCTGAATCCACAAAATGTCATCACAAACCTAAACAGTCTTCATCAGGACTAGACTTTGATTCCCCTAGAAGGTCGTCCTAAAAATGAACAGAATATCAAAAGTGTCCCAATCAAAGTGGATACAAAAAAACAACGCAACAACTCCTCTCTACCACTACAAATATGCTTACCCTTTCCTGCGGGGTAGCACTTGATATACCATCTGCACAGGTTGCTTTCTTAATCTCAGCACCATCATCTGTGGATGTAACTGTAAAGGATACTTACGTTCATCGTTTAAAATCAACAAACAATAAGAGTGCATTTGTCCATGTATGGATTTGTCTGACACCAATCAAATCAGATGTGATCACATACCTAAACCGTCTCCAATGGGACATGAAGTCACTTCTCTAAGACATGAGTCTTCCTCAAGCACGTCATCATCCTAAAAATGTAACCGAATATTAAGAGTATTCATAGTTCCGTTTTATGACGACAATGTGAATGTCACTTATTACAACCAACTTCTTACCTTATTATCCTGTGTGGGAACACGGGATACAACTTCTACATCAGTTGCTGGTTCAGTATCAACTAGCTGTTCTGAAATCACATCTGCAAAGGCATTGATCATGTTCAGAAACAGTACTTTTTTGGTTGTTTGCATTTAGCTAAACCTGTCAAATGATCAAAGTTGGCAAAATGGGCTCTAGCAATGTTCCACTTTCATGTGTCTTCAGTACACCGGCATAAATTAAGACTGAGAATCAACATCATACAATCTTTGCTGATGTGTCATGTACTGCATTAGATTAAAACCTATGAACTACAGAATTATGAAATACCACTCACCACTAGATTCATCTAATGGTGCACAAACATCAGCTAGAGTAGAGTCATCCTGGACCTGCGATAGAGCATGCTGGAGTTTAATTGTGAGTAACAGGAAATCATTCTCATGTGGAGGAAAAATGGGAAAAGCAATGTATTAACATCTTGTTACAAAACACGCCCTGGTTTTGCACACTACAACAACGTTTTTGCACGGATCTACAATCTCAGTGTCGAGATACACCAGAAAGCCCTATAAAATACATTTTACAATGACTCCATTTTAAAAACAGAGAAAATGCATAGAATCGATACAAAAAGTTTACAATTACACCTACCTCTGAGGCAGCCTTGCTCAGGTCATCTCCTGCAACGGTGTTGTCACTGTCATCTGTGTCTTCATGATCTGTATGATAGCAAACCTGGGATAAGACTCCAAAATAGTGCAAGAAACTTTCACGTCACTGTGTTCTATATCAAGATTAATCCTTTGAGTCATATCAAAACACTACGTCTTTAAGAGATCTGAGACATGCTTACCACGTTCTGACCCAGCATTCGACGATGCTGTATCGAAGTCACCGCTCTGGTCAAGTTCAAAGTGTAAACATATGATGCTCAAATTAACAAACATAACAATGAAAAGGCCATTATCTCTATAGGAAATCTTTGTCATGTGAAGATGGAGGGAGAAACATTCCTTGTTACAAACCTCTTCTGTTTCTGAAGACAACGGCTCAAATATATTGTGTGGGTCTACTATCATTTCAGTGTCGTGATCCAGCAGCAGAACCTAGCGTTTAAAAAATATATATTTTCCAGATAACAGCTCAGGGTTATATTGCAGATACAAATATATGCAGTGATACGTCTCACACATCAGTTGGTCGTTTTTAAACACAGGGTGTGGGGGAGCTTGCTTACCTTTATGGAGTCCTCAAAGATCTTCAAAATCTTTGCTTTACACCAACTCTTCTTAGCAGAGGACCAAACGACACAGGATGATGACCCAACTGGAACAGTTAGCTCAACTCTCTGAAGTTTACCAAACTCTAAAACAGACACACAAAAAAAGCTAAACCTTTCAATATTAAACTAACACACCCAGTGTAATACGTACCATAAAGTACAAAAAATGTATGTACTCTACTGCACGTCGCTCTGGTTATGAGTATCTGCCAAATGACAAATTTAAAATGTAATAAGTACTCAAATTTGATAGAAAAGAATGCAAAGTTCAAATAGTAAATAACGTGTAGAACTCACCAGACTCAGCTACAACAGCAGAGATGTTTACATCCTCATCTCGGATTCCAGATTCCTCTTTTTTGGTCTCCAACTCCAAAGCCAAGGTCTCCAGTTCCTCATCTTTGGTCTCTGACTCCTCTGTGACAGCATGTTCTGACTTTGCACTCTCGGCGACAGGCTCAGCACAGAGTTTGAAAACTTCCTCATAGATGTCGTCTTGACCTTGGTAGATGATTGAAAGAGAAGTCTGGTCAAAGTGTTCGTCGAAGTACAGACGTGACTCTGAGTCATCCAGACTGAAGGCTTTTTCCAGTACTGATACACTCCCACTTTCGTCTTTGTCTACTTCCAATGTGTCCTTTTTAGTCCTTGAAACCAAGATGTCTTTGTTCCCTTGGGAGGTTGCCACTTGAGCCTCACATGAGACTCCACTCTCTGAGACACATTCGAGTCCTGCGTCACTTGGTTCCTCACAGATGATGATTATGGGAATGGACTTAGTCTCTATCCCTTCGTTGGGTGTCTTTGCACTCAGAACCTGTATGGCGGTCATGGATTCTTGGATCTCATTTGTGTAAGACTGTTTTTCTTCCTCTTTGTCATCGTCAATTGACTCAGTGTTACCAAGGTGATCAAAACAGTCTGCATCTACTTGGAAACTTATCAGATCCACATCCTCTGCATGACCTTCATCTGTTGCTTGGGTGAGTACTGAGCTGTCCTGTTGCTCATCAGAAATGTCTGTGCATTTGTCCTCATCCAATAACTCATGAGTTTCACTATGGGCCAAAGCATAGTCTGTGTCATGCTCTCTGACTTTTTTATATGGCTCTTCGGGACTTGAGTTGGGCACTGCTGCCGCTTCCTCAACCAACTTAAATTCACCTACCAGTGAAGGCGTGTCACCTGACATTGCAACTCCTGTAGGATCGGACTTGTCTTCGTCTTCAGACGTTACTTTGTCAATAGAGCTCTTCCAGTACAGCTTCATAGTGTCATTTATCATTTCTTCCTCGCATTTCACCTTGAGGAAACATGTGATCCCACCCCGCTTTTGACTGGATACTCTCATAACTGTCAGGTGTAGAAGTTTGTCTTTTATGAGTTCTGATAACTGGTCAGCAGCAGTGTCATGCCAGGATCCTTGTGAATAATCAAACCCTTCAAGCTGACACTGGAACGCCTGTGGGGGAGTGTCAATGAGCACAGTTGGCATTGGCCTCACAGCTTTCAGATTGACTGTAGACTCATTTCCATAGTCCACAAAGAGAATGGATAGGGCATCTCCATCTTTCCTTAGGACTTCTGCACGGTACCACTGTTCATCGTCCACAAATAGAGCAATGCAAGGGCTTCCAGTGCACAGGGTTTCCATGTCAATTAACGTTGATGCCACAGCATTCCCAGCGTCTGCAACAACTTCAGTGATCTTATCAAGTTTGTCTGATTCAGCAGATTGACACCAAAAGGACTGAGGTCCATTTATAGTAGAGGCATAGACTTCTACGGTCTGTCCCTCTGAAATGTCAGGCTTACTATAACGAGCAGTCTTAACGTCGACCAAAGTGCTCATCTCTGGTGGCACAATTCTAGCAGAAAGGCTTTGTTGGGGCTCTTCTGCCTCTTGGTTGGAGCCTTCTGATGTCTCATGTATCACATCAGACGAGGCTGTTGCGCTGCAGGGAGATATGTTGCATGTGATTGCTTTGCTGCCGTGCACTAGGCCAACCTCCCAAAAAGATCCAGACTGTTTCATGAACATGCACCCTAACCGTTTGTTACCGTTTAAACCAACTTTCTCTTTGAAGTTGGACACAACTTCCGGATTCAGTTCTGCTTGGTTTCCGACTGTTGTCACTCCACTTAGGAAGCAGTGAATACTGAACCTGGGAATTTCAAGGAAGTGTTTGTCGAGTTGACATATCTTGGAGACTGAAACTGTTGCTGTATTTCCAAAGTCTATGAACTCAACAAGAGCTGTTTCGTTTCCCAGTATTTCACTTACAACTGCACGGTACCATGACGAATCATCTGGAAACTCTGCATTGACCAAGTCTCCTTGACTCAAGTCCTTAGTGTGAATGGTTGCAGCAGTTGACTGTTCAACATTGAGTTTCTCCACAATGGAATAAATGTCATCTTCCTCCTTGATCAACTGTACAAAGAAACTCTGTGGACTATTGCAATGTGAGACAAAGACATCGGCTACCATGCCTGGATTTATGGATTTTGAGGGCAGGTCTGAGAGTTTTGGAAGATCTTTCACCTTTGCTTTGGGAACTTCAATCTCCTTTTGTGGTTCACTGAGGGATGGCTTTGGCGCTTGTGGGCCTTTAGTTTCCACCTGAGGAATTGGTTTTTCTGGTTGTTTCCTGGCCTCTGAACAAACTCGCTCATTAGGTCTCCTCAAAGGTACCCGTTTTTGATATGTTGTGTAGGGTGCTCGAGGGAGTTTCTCAAACTTTTGGGTGTCCTCGTCGGTTTTTTGTAACACCTCTTTAGTTGTAGACAGAGGTTTGGCCTCAAGAGCTGATGTGTGGCTGCTGGTTCCATCATGTGGTCTCCTGCTTCGGTGTACCACTTGCTCCTCTCTGTGCATCTCAAGGTTGAACTTCTCCTTTATCTTTGCATTCACTTGCATTTTCCTGTCATAGAGCTCAACCAGCAACTTGCCCCCAGGGTCTTTTGCCACCACAAGAGCCCTGAAGTTCCGGTCAGTCATACTGGTCTCAAACCAGCCGTTCACCTCACTTGTAACCTCTCCGGGGATATCAGAAAGCCCACACTGGACAGCTTGTACAGGCACAGACATGATCTCACTGGCCTCAATGGGAATGGGAAGCAGATCTGATTTTATTACTTCCAATGTGTCGCCATAATCCACAAAGTGCACCAGGATTGTTGGATTTCTAGACTTGATCTGCCCTCTGTACCACTCTCCGTCCGTGTATTTCGCAAAGCACACAGTTCCAAAAGTTTGGGGACAGTTGGTGATCTCCAACTGGCGACAAAGCGTGTTGATGGTCTCTGCAAGTCCTTTAACTGTATCTGCATTCCTTTTCAACTGGCAGTAGAAGTGATTGACATTTTTCACACTTGTCACACTGACCTCTTCTTCACTCCCCGTTTTGATGTTGTGAGTGGAGTAGTAGTAGGTGTCCAACCGGAAAGGGGAGGAAGGGACTTTTTTGGCAGGTGCACGGTTTGCCAGTCCTTTCTGAACCATCAAGTTGCAGACACTCTGAAAGGGTGTTTCCAGATCCACCACATTGAATACCACTTTCTGGGCATTGTACATGACAGCATATATGGTGCACTTCAAGACCCTGTGGTCGGATGCTGCGGTGTCCACAAAGTCGTGGAACTGTCTAATGGCATCTTCAGGCCATTCAGTGGTGTGAGAAGTAGGGAGGATAAGGTTGTACAAGCTGCAACGAAAGGCTTGACCTTTAAGTTGCATGAAGTTGGGATCTATGCGGCGTAAGTCTTGCAGGGAGACTGTTTTTGTCTGACCATAGTCTATGAACAGCACATCAACGTGCAGTGTTGCATGCTTCTGAATGACCAGGGCTCTGTACCACATTCCGTTGTCTGGGTGGCGGGCAACACAGGCAGGTTCCACAGGTTGCCCAAACTCAGTGTCAGCATAATGCTGCTGTATGTCTTGCATGAGCCATTTTAGATGATTCGAATTTTGTGCTAGTTGGCACCAAAAGTCATTTGGACTCTCAATGTAAGACACATTGGCTTCAACTGAACTTCCTATTGGAAACAGGTATTCCTTGAAGGCAGTTCTGGACTCTTTGACAGTGGAATCACTGGTGGACAATCCTTGAGGGCCAACACTTGCCTTGAACACATCATAAGGAATGGCACGTGGGCTCTGTGTTGTGGGGGCGATGATAGGCCTTGAAGAGGCCTTGTGAGGGGTCTTACTTGTGTCGCCCTTCTCTGCATAGCCAGCATTGCAAAGCAGCTTACTGACATCTCGCTCTCCATGTGCAGAGGAATCCATCAGTTGAACAATGTAAGCACCATGAGACTTTGCAGTTACGTGTACATCCAGGATCTTGTCTGCGATTGATTTTGTGAAGAAGTCTGTAGCATTTCGGCTCCATTTCTCCTCTTTTGGTCTAATACCGGCCAGCCTACACTTTAGTGCAAGTGCTGGCAACTCTTTAAACTTGTCAGGAAGGACTCCTAGATTGAACCAGTCAATCATCTCTGTGTTTCCGTAGTCAAAAAAGAAGACCCTGGCCTTGTTCCCAGTGACTTCAGACACAGTCGCCCTGTAAAAAGAGTTATCTTGTGATCTGGCAGCACAATAAAGGCCAACTTTTGGACATTCGACAACTCCTGCACTGACTGGGTTGCTGTACAAATCAGCAAGATCATTCATCATTTGATTAAATGCATCTGCATACATCTGTGTATGAATCCAGAATTCTGAAGGGTTCTCCACATGTTGTACAACTGCCACATGTGAAGAATTCAGAGGGAGATCTTCGGCATGATATTTAGCCTTAATTTCCATGGGATCACCAGAGTTTGGTGGTGCAGTTTCCTGAAATTTGATTCCATCTGGATGTGGAGGACTTGCACAGTTGTTGCGAACAGCATAATCTCCATGCACCTTCTCAGAGTCCAGCAAACATCTCTCCTTTGTGCCAAACAGTTTGTTGATGTTTGTGTTTTCATTCCCATAGAGTGTTACGTAGTGGACTCCCTCTGACAGACTCTGGTACTCGAACTTGGCGATCACAGTCCTGTTCAGAAGTAGGGATTTCAGATATTCAATCTGGGCAGCCGTCCATCCAACGCCTTTGTCGATGACGCCGTGGAGGGAGCAGACGTATGTGACAACAGGCATTCTGAAGAACTCTGTGGCCAGTGGTCTGATGTTCTCCACTTGGACAAACTGTTTCTTCCCATAGTCGACATGGAGCACTTCAACCACATTATTGGCTGGAAAGACATGTTGTAACATAGACCGATACCATCTTCCGTCACTTGCTCTTGAGGCACATGGGGAACCCAATGTTTCGGGTCTGGTGATGCCCGTTTCCACTCGTCCTTCATAGTGTTGTGTAATCTGCTCCGTTAGTTTCTTCAACTCTTGAGAAAACACCTTCAACTGACAGAAGACGCGCAGTGGGTTGGTTACCTCCGTGACAATGACCGTCTCTACGGTTTCCGTTTGCAGCTCTGGATACATGTAGTGCTGCTGCTTCTCAATTTGCTCACGGGTCTCTAGTGGGTCATTTCTCACAGAGGACTTCTGTGGATATTCTGTAGAGTTTGAAGCCCCACTCTGCAATGACTTTGAAACGTAGAGCTTGAACTTATCGGTGCTCAGCTTCTTAGCAAACCCCATTTCGTGCATCTGTCTAGATACGCAGGGCACATCCAGGAGGAAGGTTCTATGGGGCACCAAGATGTCCTGGACACATGCATCAACCGTCTTTCCGCAGAGGGATTTCAGAAATTCTAAGGCCACTGGAGACCACCTGTTCTCAGGTGACACGGGCAACACATTGGAGAGAACACAGAATTCTACCTCAGGGGGTAGGTGGAAAAACTCTTTCTGACCCCAAGCCAACATGCTAGTGGTGACACCAAGCATTCGCCCTTCGTCAATTAGGAACACATTGTAACTTGAGCCATTTCTTGAGACTATGCGTACCCTATACCAAGTTTCATATATCTGAACCAGGCACACATCTCCAGGATTTCCCTCCAACTCACGAAAGGTTTCTCTGGGAAACTGAATGTCTTTTCGCAGGTGTTGATAGGCAATTTTTCGCTCTTGATCAAAATTGCCCCATAGCTCCACAATATCACATTGGGGATTGCAGTTCACCCTTGTTATGAGAACTGAAACTTTTGAACCTGGTGTTGGGAGCCCAGGGATTGAACACATTTTGACGTTGTCAAAGTATTCCGTCTTCCATCAACTATCAATGTCCATCCAACAAATCATAAATGTCAAGGTCCAATGAGTCTAAGAAAAGAAGTCAGTAGATTAAATTCTGGATTTTGGACACAGTGCCATTGAGAAACGTTGATAACAATAAAATCAAAAATACTCAGCAAATAAGTCGTTGGGCACATTGAAGGAGAAATTACCTTTTTTAAAATATTTTTTTAAACCTTTTACCAAATCGAAACTTTATGTAAATGATATGTAAATGGTAGGAAGGATCCAGACACTTTTTTTTTGCGATTTTTTTTGAGAAACTTACCCCAACCCGGCGAGTCACTTCGTCATCCTTGTTGTGCTGTACAGGGCTCTGAAAAAAACATGAACAAATGCAGATTGAGTCGCACCTTGCAGATAAAGTTCGGAATGACAAATTCATATGTCTAAAGACCTGCATCACTATAATGAGAGCTTTTCAGTTTCTAAAAGGAAATATTTGTATGTTTTCAGAGCCCCTGTACTGCACAACCAGGATAAGGACTTTATCATTATAATGATAAAGGTGGGTGCTTATATTTGTCGTATTTCACAAATGTACATTTGTGCATTACAGGCATCTATGATTTGGAAATGTGTTTATGCATATCCCAACTCCCCCATAGACATTCTCGGAGAGTGGGGTCGCAGCCAGGATCTGCCATTATCAATGGCAATCCTAAACCAATTAGGGCACCGACAAATGTTGCACCTTGTCAGCTCAGGGATTCAAACTGGCGACCATTCGAATTTCTGGCCCAACGCTCTTACCACTAAGTTATCAGCTGACTTGCTGGTTGAGGTAAGATTCTCTAAAACAAGTGAAATGGCAAAAAAAAAACATGTCTGGACCCTTCAATAACATGCCATTTACACTAACGATAGAGATTTGGTTGTAAAAAGCCAACTTCTCCTTTAATTTTGATTGTATTATTCAATCAAAACTAGAGGTCGACCGACCGTGATTTTCCAACGGCGATAACAATTATTGGAGGACCAAAAAAAGCCGACACCGATTAATCTGACGAGATATAGATAGATAGATAGTCAGATTATTATAATAAATGTCAATTACAACAAAACTGAATGAACATTACTCTTATTTTAACGTAATACATAAATAAAATCAATTTAGTCTCAAATATAATGAAACGTTCAATTTGGTTTAAATAATGCAAAAACACAGTGTTGGAGAAGAAAGTAAATGTGCAATATGTGCCATGTAAAAAAAGCTAACATTGAAGTTCCTTGCTCAGAACATGAGAACATATGAAAGCTGGTGGTTCCTTTTAACATGAGTCTTCAATATTCCCAGGTAAAAAGTTTTAGGTTCTATAACATTTGTATTTCATATACCTTTGACTACTGGAAGTTCTTGTAGGCACTTTAGTATTGCCAGCCTAATCTCGGGAGTTTATAGGCTTGAAGTCAAACAGCGCTGTGCTTCAAGCATTGCGAAAAGCTGCTGGCACACGCAGGAAAGGGCGGTTTGAATGAATGCTTAGGAGCCTGCTGCTGCCTACCACTACTCAGACTGCTCTATCAAATATCAAATCATAGACTTAATTATAATATAATAAACACACAGAAATACGAGCTTATGTCATTAACCTCTCTGGGATATGTGGGACTTGCGTCCCACCTGGCCAAAAGCCAGTGAAAATGCAGAGCGCCAAATTACTATAAAAATGAAACTTTCATGAAATCACACATGTAAGATACCAAATTAAAGCTACACTTGTTGTGAATAGAGCCAACATGTCAGATTTCAAAAAGGCTTTTCATCGAAAGCAAAACATGCTGTTATCTGAAGGTAGCACCTCCATAAACAAAGAGAGAAAGCATATTTCAACCCTGCGGGCACAACACAAAACGTAGAAATAAAAATATATTTCATGCCTTACCTTTGACGAGCTTCTTTTGTTAGCACTCCAATATGTCCCATAAACATCACAAATGGTCCTTTTGTTCGATTAATTCCGTCGATATATATCCAAAATGTCCATTTATTTGGTGCGTTTGATCCAGAAAAATCCCTGTTCCAACTTGCGCAACGTGACTACAAGATATCTCAAAAGTTACCTGTAAACTTTGCCAAAGCATTTTAAACTACTTTTGTAATACAACTTTAGGTATTTTTTTTACGTAAATAATCGATAAAATTGAAGACGGATGATCTTTGTTCAATACAGGAGGAAAACAAACTGTAGCTAGCTTTCTGGTCTCGCGCCTCTATCTAACAGTACACTTCAAGTGATCCTCGTTCAAGATGGCCGTACTTCTTCATTTCATAAAGGAAAAACCTCAACCAATTTCTAAAGACTGGTGACATCCAGTGGAAGCGGTAGGAACTGCAAGAAGGTCCCTTAGAAATCTGGATTCCCAATGAAAACCCATTGAATAGAGTGAATTTAAAATTTAAAAAATCTGAATGGTTTGTCCTCAGGGTTTCTCCTGCTAAATAAGTTATGTTATACTCACAGACATGATTCAAACAGTTTTAGAAACTTCAGTGGTGTTTTCTATCCAAATCTACTAATAATATGCATTTATTATCTTCTGGGGATGAGTAGCAGGCAGTTGAATTTGGGCATGCATTTCATCCGGACGTGAAAATACTGCCTCGTCACCAAGAAGTTAATATGGTAAAATCCAGAAACTATCGTTTCGAAAACAAAATGTTTATTCTTTCAGTGAAATACGGAACCGTTGCGTATTTTATCGAACGGGTGGCAACCCTAAGTCTGAATTTTGCGGTTACATTGCACAACATTCAATGCTATGTCATAATTATGTAAAATTAATTACGGTCTTTGTTAAGAAGAAATGGTCTTCACACAGTTCGCGTCGAGCCAGGCGACCCAAACTGCTGCATATACCCCGACTCTGCTTACACAAAACGCAAGAGAAGTGACACAATTTCAGGCACCGCATTGATTATATGCAAAGCAGGACAAGCTAGTTAAACTAGAAATATCAATCACTAGTTATGTTAAGATTGTTTTTTTATAAGATAAGTTTAATGCTAGCTAGCAACTTACCATGGCTCCTTGCTGTCTGCACTCGCATAACAGGTGGTCAGCCTGCCACACAGTCTCCTAGTGGATTGCAATATAATCGGCAGGCATCCAAAAATGTCGATTACCGATTGTTACGAAAACTTGAAATCGGCCCTAATTAAAATCGGCCATTCCGATTAATCGGTCGACCTCTAATCAAAACCAGTAATTGGTGTTGAAGTAAAGGTCGAAAATAACTTCATGTACTGAGGGAATACATATTTTAATCACAGCCGAGTTGATTTGTTCCATACTGATAACATTGGTTGAGTAGACAACACGAGTCAGAGCATGTTCTATCGCATTAGGAATGCCCAGATAAAAATGTTGAGTAGCCTACATTAATCAAAACATGTATTAACTAGTAGAATGCATAAAAGGAACAGTGTTATTGATCGCTCCTTACCAGGTTGAATGAATATTGCACCATGTATCAAATTGATCTTTACAGCTGTTTAACAAGAACTAAATCAGTTCTCATCTAAAACTACTCAATACACCGACTGATCATTTAACTTCTTATGGCTGGGTGCAGTATTGAGTAGCTTGGATGAATAAGGTGCCCCGAGTAAACTGCCTGCTACTCAGTCCCAGAAGCTAAGATATTAATAGTATTAGTATATTTGGATAGAAAACACTCTGAAGCTTCTAAAACTGTTTGAATGATGTCTGTGAGTATAACAGAACTCATATGGCAGGCAGAAACCTGAGAAAAAAATCAAAACAGGAAGTGGGAAATCTGAGGCTTGTAGGTTTTCAACTCATCCCCTATTGAAGACAGTGGGATATGGTCATATTGCACTTCCTAAGGCTTCCACTAGATGTCAACAGTCTTTAGAACCTTGTTTGATGCTTCTACTGTGAAGGGGGGCCGATGAGCAGCCATGAGCGCAGTCTCACGAGTTCACGTGATAGTTAGCTTGCGTTCCATTGCATTTCTACAGACAAAGGAATTCTCCGGTTGGAAGATTATTGAAGATTTATGTTAAAAACATCCTAAAGATTGATTCTATACTTCGTTTGACATGTTTCTACGGACTGTAACGGAACTTTTTTACTTTGTCTGCTCGTGCGTCATGAATTTAGATTACAGGGCTGAACGGGCTAACAAAAGGAGGTATTTGGACATAAATTATGAACTTTATCAAACTAATCAAACATTTATTGTGGAACTGGAATACCTGGGAGTCCATTCTGATGAAGATCATCAAAGGTAAGTGAATATTTATAATGCTATTTCTGACTTCTGTTGACTCCACAACATGGCGTCTCTCTCTTTGGCTGTTTTGGTCTCGGCGCGCCATACTCAGATTATTGCATGGTGTGCTTTTTCCGTAAAGTTTTCCTGAAATCTGACACAGTGGTTGCATTAAGGAGAAGTTTATCTAAAGTTCTATGTATAATAGTTGTATCTCTTATCAATGTTTATTATGAGTATTTCTGTAAATTGATGTGGCTTCTCTGCAAAATCACTGCATGTTTTGGAACTACTGAACATAACACGCCAATGTAACATTTTTATTTTTGGATATAAATATGCACTTTATCGAACACAACATACATGTATTGTGTAACATGAAGTCCTATGAGTGTCATCTGATGAAGATCCAAGGTTAGTAATTAATTTTATCTCTATTTATGCTTTTGTGACTCCTCTCTTTGGCTGGAAAAATGGCTGTGTTTTTCCGTGACTTGGCGGTGACCTAACATAATCGTTTGTGGTGCTTTCGCTGTAAAGGCTTTTTGAAATTGGACACTGTGGTGGGATTAACAACAAGATTATCTTTAAAATGGTATAAGATACTTGTATGTTTGAGGAATTTTAATTATGAGATTTCTGTTTGAATTTGGCGCCCTGCACTGTCACTGGCTGTTGTCATATCGATCCCGTTAGCGGGATCTCAGTTAATAGAAACTGTCAATTGAATATGAATAGGCCAATCTGAATTTTGCCAAGGTGGTGCCTGGTTTACATTAGGGCACTGCACAATGGTTCAGGGAATAAAAATTGGTACTCCTGTTTTCAATACCTCACCTTGTCCTGGGTAAAATAAAGTTAATGATGCCTTTGACCTTAACAAGGGCCCAAGGACCAGTGGAAGCAAAATAGCCCCATAACATCAAAGCTACACCCCCATATGTTACCGTAGGTATGAGGTACTTTTCTGCATATGCTTCTGTTTTTCGACGCCAAACCCACCACTGTTGTGCCCTTGTTAAGGTCAACGGCATCATGAATTGTACTAAATACCAGGACATCTTAGCCAAAAACCTGGTTGCCTCTGCCAGGAGGCAAACACTTGGCTGCAAGTGAATCTTTCAGGAAGACAATAACCCAGAGCACTAATCAATATCCAGAAAGATATAGTTAATTACAGTCTCTGGACTTGAAGCCCATTGAAAACCTGTGGTTTGAATTGAAGAGGGCAGTCCATAAGTGCAGACGAATGATATCAAGGATCTGGAAGGATTCTTTATGGAGGAACGGTCTATGATCCCTCCCAATGTGTTCTCCAATCTCAAAACATTTGAGAAAAAGGCTCAGTGTCGTTAGGGGAGGGTGCTAGAGTATTGAAAACAGGGTGCCAATCATTTTGACCCCCATCTTTTTTAGATTTGTTTTACTTGTTAAACAAAATCACTTTTTCTTGGCAATTGTATTATTACACAAAATAACTTCCCCATTTAACTCCCATCCGGCCATGATTGGGAGTCCCATAGGGCTGCGCGCAATTGGCCCAGCATCGTCCGGGTTTGGCCGTCATGGTAAATAAGAACGTGTTCTTAACTGACTTGCCTAGTTAAAAGGTTACATTTTATATATAAAAAATATTGAGCATACAATATAGCTAGTAATTGTATTAGTCTTTTTGCTCATCTTTATCAAGAGTGCCAATAAATATGGACCTGACAGTATATAAACTGATTATGCACTAATGTAAAATAAGATTGGCATATCAAGGGAATTCAACATCCAGCAAGATTTGTGTTAAGTAGGCCTAAGCAATTGTTTTATATTTTTACTGCAATTCTTACTTCAACCTCAATCACACGGGAGATATGAACATTCAACATTAATGTATTGTATTGGCATGACCTTGTGCAGTCTTCACCCGCAATGTTGATCTTACAAGGAAAAAGAACCTGTGAAATGACAAAGCTATTAAACGTGTCCTATTGGGTGTACTAGACAGAGCAGGGTTCCCTGGTTAATTTTATTTGGCCTCCCAAGTTCTGGGCTTTAAAAATAAATAAATAAATAAATAAATAAATATATATATATATATATATTTATATTTGTATTGTTGGACATAAGATGTAAAAACACCAGCAAATCAAATCCAAGTTATTTAAATGTAGGAAATCTGTCCAAAGTATTCCCTCACATACTAGAGATATACACTGAGTGTCCAAAACATTAAGGACACCTGCTCTTTACATGATAAACTGACCAGGTGAATGCCATGATCCCTTATTGATGTCACTTGTGAAATACACTACAATCACTGTAGATGAAGGGGAGGAGACAGGTTAAAGAAGGATTATTAAGTCTTGAGACAATTGAAACATGGATTGTGTATGTGTGCTGTTCAGAGGGTGAATGGGCAAGACAAAATAATTAAGTGCCCTTGAACGGGTACGGTACAGTAGTAGCTGCCAGGCACACCGGTTTGAGTGTGTCAAGAACTGAAACGCTGCTGGGTTTTTCACCCTCAACAGTTTCCTGTGTGCATCAAGAATGGTCCACCAGCCAACTTGACTTGGGAAGCAATGGAGTGAACATGAGCCAGCATCCATGTGGAACGCTTTTGAAGAGTCCATGCCCCGATGAACTGAGGCTGTTCTGAGGGCAAAAGTGGGTGCAACCCCATATTAGGAAGGTGTTCCTAATGTTTTGTATACTCAGTGTATGTGAGCTTAAATGTAAGCAAGGTTTGAAATTATTATAGTTTTAGTCAAATGTTTTACATTTTTGGGCTTGTTGCAATCAATTTGCAGTCTACACATGTGTAATTATGTACCAGGCCCCTGACCATCTGCTCAAGAAAAATGTATCAGCTTGGGGCTTAATCTAGTTGATGATCCCTGTACTAGAGAAATATAGTGAAATTCACAATCTTGACATTATGTAGCTTGACATGTAGCTTACCTTAACCTAGGCAATATTTTCAAATAAGTCCCATTAGCCTACTCTCTAGGAAAATCATACACAATCGATAATAACCCTTCCATGATCAAATCTCTCATTTAGGCCTATTTTACAGACATTTAAATAATGTAACATAGCAGGCAAATTATACAACAGGCATCTCTTCTAAACAACTTTGTACATAGTCAAAATAGTTGTAGCCAACCAATGAAATGTTATGATACCATCAAATCTGTCAGTCCGGTTATTTCCTCCCATAAAGTCACTATCAACTTTGACGTTACTGCCACCATGTGGGTTAAAATGGTAATGGTTAGTATTCTTATTCGACTCCACCAAATTGACATGTCTTTGAGCTATTATGGGTTCACAATCACAACAATTGTTGTCGGTCAAATGTGTTTATCGTGCAGTAACATGTGGTATACCGTTTTAAAAACACCAACCCTGAAAGGCGACGCTCTAACTACTAACGTTAGCTTGCTAACTACAGACCAGAAAGAATTACAGCACATGGCCAATGCAACTGCCTGTCGAACCAGTTGGGATAGCCAACTTAGCTGGGTAGCCATCTCAATAGCGATCTATGAATAAACCATATTCAGTAAAAACCCGTTAACTACACAATTTCACAGTTAAAATGCCATGTATTAGCTGACAATTCACACAAACGACGAATGTACAATAACTATAGTAGCTAGTTTGCTAACGTTTGTTTGGCTAAAATGCAACCAAGTTAGCCGGAGCAGCGTGCAGGAGACATTAGCTAAAGAAAGGCAAGCAGAAGTCAAAATAAATTGGCTAACTAACTTTAGATAGATGAATTAGGATTCATCATCCACGTCAAAATAATAATAATTATCAGTAGTAGCTAGCTGCTCACCCTTGCTTTGCAAATAGTTGTCCTTCTAGCGCTGATCAACGACGTTTCTTCAAAAAGGGCAGAACAAGCACTTTCAAAACTTCCCTCAATTAACTTGTTAGCGGCGTCGCGCCATGGCGGGAGACTTCTCGTTCTCAAAATGAATAATAACGTTACTCACGTCATCAACGTTCGGAAGCTAGTATTATTGTCCAAGTTATACCAAATATTTGATGCGATCTGCTTATCAATAGGCTACAGTTACATTTGAAACTGTTGGAAATTTGCAGGCAGGGAAAGTAATACGATGCTTTGAAGATGCCGCTGTTGTATGCAACTAGCTAGCTTCTTTTGCAGTAAGTGGAGTGAGTGACCGGATGAAAAAATGCAACAGCAAAAAAAATGTTGCACTTGGCTTCTGTTTTCGTCTCCACCCCACTCAACAGGAGGGGACTAATGGTATCATCAAATCACATATAAAGAGTTTTATTATCATCCGTATATTTAGCTTTCCATGCCTGCACATTGAGAAAGGGCATATGCCCTACACAAACCTACAAAAATCATGTAAAAAAAAAAATGAATGCTGTTGGATGGAAAACCTGGGTTACTTATAATATAATGAAAGGCCGAAAGGTCAAATACATTTACCCTAAATTCTTTGAGGGACATGATGATCTGGGTTCTAGGACCAAAGAAGGTAGCCTGGTTGCTGTCTCTGTTCAGCTATTACATTCCACCCCTTGCCACTCCTAAATTTGGCAAATGACCGGAGTGACAAGGAGTAGAATATTAGCTAGAAAGACTGGTACCCACACTACAAAGACGGGTCCACAGAAAACCATGTTTGACGGGTCTTTGCATATCAGTTTTATTATCAAGAGGCACTGCATAAAGACATTTCATCCTCATTGCAGGCAGAGGGGCTTGAGTTTGACCCTGAATTACAAGGCAAGGCCCCAACACATATGCCTATGTTTCCAAATCAAATTGTATTAATCACATGCTTTGTAAACAACAGGTGTAGACTAACAGTGAAATGCTTACTTGTGGGCACTTCCCAACAATGCAGAGAAAGAAAATAGATAAATAATAGAACATTAATACATAATAAAAGTAATACGTTTGCACTCCCCTCATCTCCAAAGTTGATCTGAATAGGTGAAAGCAATATTGTGGGAGTGTATTACATAGTGTAATACATTGGGAGATCATTCAAAGAGTTTGAGTCAGATAAAAATGGTGGGAAAACGGGAGATGGTTTGTCAAAGAAGAATGGTAGAAAGTGTAAGCAGAGGGAGCTGAAGACAGGAGGAGAAATGGAAGTGAATGAGGGTGAAGTATCGAAGGTGGTAGGTGCGGTAAAGTTATCGGAGACCGAGGTATGCAGAAGAGTCTTTGACAATAGGAGTGAAGTTTATGAAAAAAGTGGACTCTTGCCTTTTGGCTGATCCATTTGTGGTTTCACGGTGGGTGAAATCGGTGAGGGTAACTAGAAGTGGTCTAGTGATAATTGTTTGTGTTTCTGATGGGCAGAGGAAGAATGCACTCAAAGTAAAACTAATGGGGGTAAGTAAAGTGAAGTGTTTCGTTCTCAAGAAAAAGTCACCAATGAAAGGAGTGATAACTGGGGTAGCAGTAGATATAAACGTTGACCAGCTGAGGGCAAAGATTCCCGGTGTATGTGATGCCTGTTGTTTGCGACATAGACAGGGTGGCGAGAGTGGGGAAACAGAAGAGTCTTTGTCTGTTCTTTTGAGTTTTGAAGTTGAGTCTGACAAAGTGAAGTTAGGATATATAAGTTATCATGTACGAGCATATGTGCCGAATACATTAAGAAGTTACTTGTGTCAAGCTTATGGACATGTGGCAGCAGTGTGTAGGAGGGAGGGTCCAAGGTGTGAGAAATGTGCAGAAGGGCATGAGACAAAGGAATGTGTAGTATTGAGGAAAGTAGTGGAATGTGTTAATTGTAGGGGTGCCCATTGAGCTGGGAATCAGACATTTCCTGTGCGAGAGAGGCAGGTTGAGGTTTCCAGGGTTAGAGTAGAGCAGAAGATGTCATATGCTGAGGCAGTGAAGAATGTAGAGGAAGATGGGTTAAGGGGGAGGAGTGGTGAGAGTAGTAAAGATATACCAGTAAAGAGGGATAGGCCAAAAAGTGAAATACGTTTCAGTAAGATTGGATTTTTAGCATTTATAAAAATGGTTATTAATGGTACTGCAGGGATGGATCAGAAGTCTCCGAAAATTGAGGTTGTGGTGGCAGCTGCAGAGAGGTAATTGGGTGTGCGAGACTTGACAGCAGAAGAGTTACAGGATGTGTTAAGTGGTGATGTCTCATCCTTTCAGGGTGATGGCATGAGGTAGGAATAAATACATTTAATTAGTGGAGTAGGGGGGTGTTCATTTTATTTTATATAATTTTGAAATTGGTGTGTATAGCGTTAGATGGTAGGGTATTTATATAGTTAATTTGTCTTTTTCAAGTAAAGTAAAATGGAGTTGTACTCCAGTCTAGTAGGTGGCAGTAATGCAACAAATTGGATGCCAACCGCAGTTAAACCTCATATAACAAGAAGATATCACTCAATGACCAGAACAGTTACTGACAGTTGTGGCTGCTTCATGTGATGTATTGTTGTCTCTACCTTCTTGCTGTTGTCTGCGCCCAATAATATTTGTACCATATTTTGTGCTGCTACCATACTATGTTGTTGTTTTAGGTCTCTCTTGTCGTGATGTGTGTTTTGTCCTATATTTTTATTGTATTTTTTATTTCTAATCCCAGCCCCCTTTCCCGCAGGAGGCCTTTTGTCTTTTGGTAGGCCATCATTATAATAATAATTTGTTTTTAACTGACTTTCCTAGTTAAATAAAGGTTAAAAAAAGATTGCTACAATTCAATTCACTTTTCACATGAGTGCAGTGTATGCCCACCCTGCCAAAAAGGGTAGTTTTTATGCCAAAACCAGGTGGTAGGATCGTCATACGACCACTAAATCATCAAACACAGGTCTGAGGATCACTAAGTCATCAAACACAGACTGAGGATGAATAATACAAAAAAACAAATTGAGGATAAAAATCAAATTAATATTTAGAAGTACAGTCTATGAAAACTTTACTGACGGAAATATAATTTAATTTAAATAGCACTTGATCCTTAAATGACGTAACCGGAACTGTATCGTCTGGAATCGGAAATACGTTAAAAAAATATCTGCGTTCGTGTGTTGTCGAATATATTTTTCTTAGCACATTTTGTACACGAAATATACAAGCATGGCTATGCAAGCAGCTAAACGAGCTAATGTAAGTTGGCATGTATCATGTTTTTGGATTCAAATGATAGCTATAGCTAATCAACCTCGTCAGGTTTAGTTTATAGTTAGCGTGGTAGTTGGGTGGCTAACGAAGCTAGCTCGCTAACTAGACACTTACGCTATGATAAAGACAGGCGATTGGCTTGATCGATTTAATAATAATTTGATGGGTGCTTGTATTTGTCCTATTTCACACATGTACAAGCTTTTTTTGTGGGGGAAATGTTAATGTTATCTAACGTTCATTATTTTTACTCAAGTTCGCTATCTAACTTGCTTTAAACTGCGTAACTAACATCACTTAGTAGCTTGATCATGAAACGTTACTGTTTACGCAACTTGTCACAGTTTATACTCATTTTACGTCATTTAGTTAAGTAAATTGAGCGTATCCGTTGCAAATGCTGTTTTCTATGCAGATTCGATTACCACCTGAAGTCAACAGAATACTCTACATTAGAAATCTACCATACAAGATCACAGCTGAGGAAATGTACGACATCTTTGGGAAGTATGGACCAATACGGCAGATTCGAACGTAAGTGGAAGATTGTTGATCTGGATGGAATGCTCAGATATACCATGGGTGATGTAGTTTACATAGTTTATTTGATTTAACTAGGCAAGTCAGTTAAGAACAAATTCTTATTTACAATGACGGCCTACCATAAGGCAAAAAAGGCCTCCTGTGTGGACGGGGGCCTGGGATTTAAAAAATAATTTCAATGTAAATATAGGACAAAACACACATCACAACAAGATAGAGACATTACATAAAGAGATACCTAAGACAACAACATAACAAGGCAGCAGCACATGACAACACAGCATGGTAGCGAAACAACATGGTAGCAACACAACATGGTAGCAACATTATTGGGCAAAGTCAACAGCATAAAGGTCAAGAAGATCGAGACAACAATACAGCATACAAAGCAGCCACAACTGTCAGTAAGAGTGTCCATGATTGAGTCTTTGAATGAAGATATTGAGATAAAACTGTCCAGTTTGAGTGTTTGTTGCAGCTCGTTCCAGTCGCTAGCTGCAGTGAACTGCAAAGAGGAGGGACCCAGGGATGTGTGGGCTTTGGGGACCTTTATTTTTATTTCACCTTTATTTAACCAGGTAGGCTAGTTGAGAACCAAGTTCTCATTTGCAACTGCGACCTGGCCAAGATAAAGCATAGCAGTTTGACACATACAACAACACAGAGTTACACATGGAATGAACACAACATACAGTCAATAATACAGTAGAAAAAAAGTAATTACAATATGGCAATTAAACACTGGAATGGTAGATGTGCAAAAGATGGATGTGCAAGTAGAGATACTGTGGTGCAAAAGGAGCAAAATAAATAAATACAGTATGGGAATGAGGTAGATAGATGGGCTGTATACAGATGGGCTATCAACAGGTGCAGTGATCTGTGAGCTGCTCTGACAGCTGGTTCTTAAAGCTAGTGAGGGAGATGGGAATCTCCAGCTTCAGTGATTTGTGCAGTTCGTTCCAGTCAGTGGCAGCAGAGAACTGGAAGGAGAGGTGACCAAAGGAGGAGTTGGCTTTGGGGGTGACCAGTGAGATATACCTGCTGGAGCGTGTGCTGCTATGATGACCTGCGAGCTGAGATAGGGCGGGGCTTTACCTAGCAGAGACTTGTAGATAACCTGTAGCCAGTGAGTTCGGCGACGAGTATGAAGCGAGGGCCAGCCAATGAGAATGTACAGTTCACAGTGGTGGGTAGTATATGGGGCTTTGGTGACAACGGATGGCACTGTGATAGACTATATCCAGTTTGCTGAGTAGAGTGTTGGAGGCTATTTTATAGATGACATCGCCGAAGGCAAGGATCGGTAGGATGGTCAGTTTTACGACGGTATGTTTGGCAGCATGAGTGAAGGAAGCTTTGTTGTGAAATTGGAAGCCACGTATTCTAAGTAAGAGCCGTCCAGAGTAGTGATGCTGGATGGGCGGGCAGGTGCGGGCAATGATCGGTTGAATAGCATGCATTTAGTTTTATTTCCGTTTAAGAGCAGTTGGAGGCCACTGAAGGAGAGTTATGACATTGAAGCTCGTCTGGAGGTTAGTTAACACAGTGTCCAAAGAAGGGCCAGAAGTATACAGAATGGTGTCGTCTGCGTAGAGGTGGATTAGAGAATCGCCAGCAGCAAGAGCAACATCATTGAGGTATACAGAGAAGAGTCGGCCCGAGAATTTAACCCTGTGGCACCCCCATAGAGACTGCCAGAGGTCCGGACAACAGGCCCTCCGATTTGACACACTGAGCTCTATCAGAGAAGTAGTTGGTGAACCATGCGAGGGAATCATTTGAGAAACCAAGGCTGTTGAGTCTGCCAATAACAATGTGGTGATTGACAGAGTCGAAAGCCTTGGCCAGGTCGATGAATACAGCTGCATAGTAATGTCTCTTATCGATGGCGGTTATGATATCGGAATGTGACTGGCAGAATGGGTGTTGAATGAGGGCTGCAGTAGATATCTTAGATGGGTGGAGTGAGCCCTAAGAGGGTTTTTATAAATAAGCATCAACCAGTGAGTCTTGCGACGGGTATACAGTGATGACCAGTTTACAGAGGAGTATAGAGTGCAGTGATATGTCCTATAAGGAGCATTGGTGGCAAATCTCATGGCCTAATGTTAAAGAACATCTTGCCGCACGAGAGCACCCTTACCTGCGGATCTATAAATTATGTCTCTGTAATCTAGCTTGGGTAGGATGGCAGCTGGGGTGAGCGATTACGCTCCTCTTTCAAGTCTAGATTTAACTTTAGCCTGCAGCTTTGATATGTGCAGAGAGAAGGACAGTATACTGTTTGGCCATACTCCCAAGTACTTGTATGCAGTGACTACCTCAAGCTCTGAACCCTCAGATGTAGTAATAACACCTGTGGGGAGAGGGGCATTCTTTTTACCAAACCACATGACCTTTGTTTTGGAGGTGGTCAAAAACTTCTTATGGCTGGGGGGCAGTATTGAGTAGCTTGGATGAATAAGGTGCCCAGAGTAAACTGCCTGCTCCTCAGTCCCAGTTGCTAATATATGAATATTATTAGTATATTTGGATAGAAAACACTCTGAAGTGTCTAAAACTGTTTGAATGATGTCTGTGAGTATAACAGAACTCATATGGCAGGCAAAAACCTGAGAAAAAATCCAACCAGGCAGTGGGAAATCTAAGGTTGGTCGATTTTCAACTCGGCCTCTATCGAAGATACACTGGGATATTTGTCATGTTGCACTTCCTAAGGCTTCCACTAGATGTCAACCGTCTTCAGAAACTTGTTTGATGCTTCTACTATAAAGGGGGCTGAATGAGAGGGGAATGAGTCAGAGGTCTGTCAGCAGTCACGTGCATTTCACATGAGGTATCTCCCGTTCCTTTGCTTTTCTGAAGACAAAGGAATTCTCCGGTTGGAATGTTATTGAAGATTTATGTTAAAAACATCCTAAAGATTGATTCCATACATCGTTTGACAAGTTTCTACAGACTGTAATGGAACTTTTTGACATTTTGTTTGCAACTAGTGAACGCGCATCGTTAGTTTTGATTTGTTTACCAAACACGCTAACAAAAGTAGCTATTTGGACATAAATGATGGACATTATCAAACAAATCAAACATTTGTTGTGGAACTGGGATTCCTGGTGATGCATTCTGATGAAGATCATCAAAGGTAAGTGAATATTTATAATGTTATTTCTGACTTCTGTTGACTCCAACATGGTGGATATATGTATTTTAATCTCTGAGCACCGTACTGTGTTGTTTTTCTGTGGCTTGGCTCTGACCTAACATAATCGTTTGTTTGTGGTGCTTTCGCTGTAAACGCCTATTTGAAATCGGACACTGTGGTGGGATTAACAACAAGATTACCTTTAAAATGGTATAAAATACTTGTATGTTTGAGGAATTTTAATTATGAGATTTCTGTTTTGAATTTGTTGCCCTGCACTTTCACTGGCTGTTGTCATATCGATCCTGTTAACGGGATTTCAGCCCTAAGACGTTCTAAGGGTAGAGAAAGCTTGTTGGACACTAAGTAAGCTTTGTTGTAGAGCATTTAATACAAAACCCGGGGAGGAGCCAGCTGAGTATAAGACTATCTGCATATAAATGGAGGAGAGCTTCCTACTCCCTGAGCTATGTTGATGTAAATTGAGAGGAGCGTGGGGCCTAGGATTGAGCCTTGGAGTACTCCCTTGGTGACAGGCAGTGGCTGAGACAGCAGATTTTCTGACTTTATACACTGCACTCTTTGAGAGAGGTAGTTAGCAAACCAGGCCAAAGACACCTCAGAGACACCAATACTCCTTAGTCGGCCCACAAGAATGGAATGGTCTACCGTATCAAAAGCTTTGGCCAAGTCAATAGAAATAGCAGCACAATGTTGCTTAGTATCAAGGGCAATCGTGACATCATTAAGGACCTTTATTAAGGTTGCAGTGACACATCCATAACCTGAGCAGAAACCATATTGCATACCCGAGAGAATAATATAGACATCAAGGAAGCCAGTCAGTTGATTTTTGAAAAGTTTTTCCAACACTTTTGATAAATGGGGCAAAAGAGAAATGGGCCTATAACAGTTAGGATCAGCTTGATCTCCCCTTTAAATAATGGACAAACTGTGGCTGCCTTCCAAGCAATGGGAAACTCCCCAGAAAGGACAGACAGGCGTTTGACATAAGGTCATCAACCTTAAAGAAGAAATGGTCTAAACCATCTGACCTAGATTGTTTTTTGGGGTCAAGTTTAAGGAGCTTCATTAGGAGCTCTGACTCAGTGACTGCCTGCAGGGAGAAATGTTGTAGCGGGGCAGGGGAAAAAGAGGGAGAAGCATTGGGGGTAGTCGCATTAGGAGGGGTGGGAGATGAGGAAATGTTGGACGGGCAAGGAGGCAAGGCTGAGTCAGGATTTCTATTTGACTTAATGAAGTGGTGATTAGAGCTCAGCCATGTGCTTCTTGTCAGTAACAACCACATCAACTTTAAGGGACATGGGCAACTGTGAGGAGGAGGGTGTATTCTCCAGGTCTTTAACTGTTTTCTAGAACTTCTTGGGGTTAGACCAACAAGGAGAGAACTGCTCCTTAAAGTAACTAACTTTGGCCTTCCGGATAGCCTGAGTGCACTTATTTCTCAATTGCCTGAACGAGAGCCAGACAGCCTGAGTATGCGTGTGCCGAGCCTTTCGCCAAATGCAATTCTTGAGGTGGAGTAACTCTGACAGATCACGGTCGAACCAGGGGCTGAACCTGTTTTTTTTATGGGGGTGTGTTTGTTAACAATACCACTGAATTTGTTAACAATACCACTGAAAATATAAAAAAAGAAGTTCCAAGCATCATCGACAGAGGTGATCAAGCTGATTCTTTACCATTTTAGAGGCCAGGTCATGAAGGAAGGCTTGCTCATTAGTTTTTTAGCAAGCATCTATGACAAATCAGGAAAGGGCGTTTCACTGAGCAGCCATTACGAACACAGGCTGTAAAACAGTAGTCACTACACTAAGGTCATTGCAGAAAACACCAGACATACCTATCAGGATCATTTGTGAGGATAACATCGAGGAGAGTAGCCTTTTCTGGGTGTTTGGAGTCATACCTTGTGGGATTGGTGATAATCTGAGAAAGATTTAGGGAGTGCCATTGCTTTAGGACTTGGTCAGGTGGTTTAAGCATGTCCCAGTTTAGGTCACCTAGCAGGACAAATTCAGACTTTGTAAGGGGCCAGGAGAGAGCTTAGGGCAGGTAGGATACAGGCAGGTGCTGATGGAAGACGATAGCACCCAGCAACAGTCAACAAAGAGCTATTTGAAAGTTTAATTCTTTAAAACCAGCTAAACAAATTGTTTGGGGACAGACTTGGCGGAGACAACCGAGCACTGAAGGTCATCCTTGGTAAAGATTGCCACTCACCCACCTTTGGAAGATCTGTCTTGCCGAAAAAGGTTATAGCCAGAAAGGTTAACATCAGTATTCAAAACACTCTTCCTTAAACACGTCTCAGTAATGACCAACACATCTGGATTGGAGCTGTGAATCCACACTTTCAATGGATCCATTTTAGATAATAAGCTTCTAGTGTTAACATGCAGAAAACCCATGTTTTTTCGAGAGCAGAAATCAGTGAAGCAGATATCAGAGCACAAGTCAGAATTGGGGCTAGCAACAGTAGATGGGCCAGGGTGTACATGCACATTTCCAGATATCATCAACAGTAATACAATCGGGGCACGGCAGAGGACAGGGAGAGCTCTGCAGTGTTGATTTGACATCTGAATGTGCATCAGATGGCAACAAGATCATATTGTACAGCAATTTCATCAGGTAACATGAATACAAAGCCAGTGAGAGATGGTTAGAATAGGATGGGAGGCCAAAAGTCTATGTAACCAATAGTCAGAGTCCCGAGTGTGGGGACAAACAGTCTGTCCCACGGTTGGGTGAAGAAAGTTTGTAGTCAACAAAGTATGCAGGATTCATGAGGCAAAATGCACAAGAAAAAAATTAAATATATAACGACTTGGGGCTAGCCATTGTAAGTTCAGAGTCACTCGCCCCAACAGTGCTTGTGTGCTGGGGGCGAGCGAAAGCACGGGAGAGAGGGGTGAGTCTGTACCAGACAGGGGGAGACAGGCCAGGGCAGACAGTGAACAAATTGCCAGGTGGAATCCAAGCAGCAGTGCAGCAGGCAATGGGAGCAGGTGTCACACCCACTTGGAAGAAGCTTTTATTTCTGGAGGCAGATTTCTTGTAGAAAATGCCAGTGAATGGTCTTTGAACAGTAGGAAGGGGCTTCAGAGGACACTTCAAAGACTCCTGACACTTGTTGGGTCAAAAGCCCTTTTACTTTACACCTTAGTGCTAATTGAATTTGTATCTGGTCTGTCCTTTCAAGCCTGTGAGCTCAGTTCCAGGTTGGATGGTGTCCTCAGGTCCCTGCTGTTTGCTAGTTCATGTATCATCTCCTTGTGTGTAGGCTAGTCTGCAGAACTGTGGCAGGTATTCAACCACAAAGTCTCATCATTGTCTTGTCTAAATGTATGTATTCTTATGCACTGTCTTTCAGTGGAAACACACCGGAATCAAGAGGGACAGCTTATGTGGTCTACGAGGACATATTTGATGCCAAGAATGCCTGCGATCACCTTTCTGGATTCAACGTCTGCAACAGATATCTTGTAGTTTTATACTACAATGCAAACCGGGTACGTAGGCCTATAATCTCATCAATCAAGGACCTGACAAAGTCTCCTCTAACCATTGTTGATATATTTTCTCAACGGGACTAGTAACTTTCATCGTTTTGCATATGGAGAAAATACTATACTGAACAAACATTGTAGGCCAGGGTTCTCCAACCCTGTTCCCGGAGAGCTACCGTCCTGTAGTTTTTCACTCCAACCCTGTTCCTGGAGAGCTACTGTCCTGTAGGTTTTCACTCCAACCCTGTTCCTGGAGAGCTACTGTCCTGTAGGTTTTCACTTCAACCCTAATTGAGCGCAGCTGGTTGTGATAATTATCTGGTTGATAAGTTGAGTCAGGTTAGATACAGCTGTGGTTGCAGCGAAAACATACTTGAGGGTAACTCTCCATGAACAGGGTTGTTGAGCCCTGGTGTTGCCATTAGTCAATGCTGGTATATTACATTTGTAGGTGTCTGGAGGAAGAGTCAAACTGCTTATTTTTATTGAACTGAGAGTCTGCAATATTATGCTGCTGCGAGCAACTGGATGAACCACAGATATCGCAGACGAGTGACACAGAGGATCTGCACATGTACACAGATGTGCCTCACTCTGCTGTGATAGCTGCTAGACCAAAACGGCGAAGAAGTTTAGCCTTGCGCTTCGCACTCTTAGTTGTTGCGGAAGTCGGCCTGATATTTTTGTGTACTTTGTTCATCACTGACTAACTTTTAAGGCTCTAATGTGAGGTAAATGTAGGAATCAATATGGTATTTTCTTTCTGACAGTTCGGCCTGTGTCTGGGTGTCACATGTAAACACTGTAAAGTTTTGCACTTAAACATGCATAACTCATGATTTTCATTCCACTGTTTCTCACAGGCTTTCCAGAAGATGGACACCAAGAAGAAAGAGGAGCAGCTGAAGCTTCTGAAGGAGAAATATGGCATAAACACAGATCCCCCAAAATAGTCTCCCCTCTTCCCCCTTTGGCACAGAATGTGCATTTAGACATCTGTACAAATTCACCTCTTGCTTGTTGTAAGCCAATAATGTTTGCTTGTAGGACTCTTGTCTCCTGAAATGCTTTTTATTTTATTTTGATTATTTTTTAAATTCTAAATAATTTGTACATCTTAATTTGTCCAATTGCTAAAGTTAACTGATTTGTGTTTTGTAATTGGTTACTATCTTGGTTATCAAGTATATTAGGGTGCATTTTGGGAGGGGGGGGGGGGGGTGTTTTTCTACTGATAGTGGTTGCATTTTACAGGCTTTGACAGTCTTTTTGTTTAATTTCAGTTTTGGTATGTCTCTTTGGTGTGCATTTTGAACACATACAATCTCTGTGGAAAAAATCTGCAGTTTGATGTAAACATATTCATAAAAAAATGGTAATTCATACAAATTCACTTGCGTTTTTAGATTCTGTCAAATAAATTGGTATTTTCTGTAAAATAAATGGTCCTTGTATAAAAGATGCTGGCCATACGTCTTGCATGAATGCACTTCTGTCATAGCACTGTCCTCTTCCTGAACCCAGAAAGGTCAACAGTAGTAGGTAGGTAGGTTCCAGCCCAGGTCAAAGTAGAGGCATAGGTCACGGTCACTCCTAGACAGGCACACACACGACTGCCAGCAGCTCTATTGTAATTCTACATACGCAATGCACAGGGTCTTTCACACTATCCTCAACCAGGGCTCTTTTCAGTCAGTATTGCACAGTTTAGTCAGCCTGCTTTCCTTTCACATAGCTTTGTATCATGGCCAAGACTATATTTGTCACTGGGCCAGTTCAACTTGCATTTAGAGTGGAGATGTTCTGGATTGTGGTAGATCTATACCCAAGACATCCTCAAGAAGACAATCTCTACCGTTGGTTTGCCTGCTTATTCTAATACGAACACAACTATACAGATTGTGGTTTTATATGCAGTACTGCATACTATCACAACCCCCCTCAACTCAATCTAGTATAGTTTCATTTTGTGCAATCTTAATTCACACCTTCAGAAAACAGCCCATAGAGTTATTTTATTAGTTTAAATCACAACACAAGGACTAGCGCAGCCATGTCATCAGGGACACAATACATGCTACATGTACAACATAATCATTTAGTTTACATGGTTGCCATTGTTTACATTTGGTATCTGATAGTTTTTTTTCAGTACAAACATTTCTGGGCAAATATGTTCATGGAAAGTTTTAGATGACAGTCAGCCTAATCTCTTGAGGAATTGTGATGGATTTGGTCTTGGCATTGCAGGTCAATTTGAATACGATTAGCATAACTCCTCCCAAATATGCAGATGACATGTGAAACAAAATGGGTAGTTAGTTACTAAATTGTAATAGTGATTTATACAAGCAGGGTCTACTTTAAACTAATATGTACAGGGGAATTATTAAATATTATCCAGTCAGGCTGGGGTCTCACAGCCTGGTCCCAGATCTGTTTGTGCCATCTTGCCAACTCCTATGTTGTGCCGTTACAATGACCAATAGGAGTTGTAAGCCCGCACAAACCAATCTGGGACCAGGCTAGGTGTCCGAGGCTATTTCCAAGCTGGTGTCTTGCGTGGATGATAGGATACACTGCACCTGAAAAGGAAGAAGCTACTGTACAGTTTGTATGCTTCAGTATGTGAGAGAGGAATAAAAAAGTAGAAAAATTCTAACAATAAAGAGCAGCGTATTGTTAGGTACACTTTGGGCAAACTGTATAGCCTACCAAAACACATGGCTTAAGGGGTTTAGTCCTCTTGGCTTGGTTCATTAGGAATGGCATTCACTAGTTCCTTTAAGACATTGTTTTTAAACACTCATTTTTTTAACTGAGAGAGACAAAACAGTATGAGGTTATACTGATCGATGTTTAACACAATGTTATACTGGCCTTAGTTATTTTTTTCTTTACACCTATGAGTGGTATTAATAAACTCATGACAGGAACTTCGTCGAATTCAGCACATTGATATGCAACCTGTATCTTCATTGAAGAAATGGTGTGATGACATAGGACTAAAACTAATTGGACCAATAGTAGGTAGGATAAAATACAGTTAAAACCTCTTCATTGTTAAAGGGCTGAGATTCATTTTCAGATAGCTTTTTATATTACAACCTCTCATTGGTTATGACTCACAGGGTATAATTCCCCTGACAATACTGATGCTTTTATTTCAATTTATTTCATTTCTTTAAGACAAATATTTTTGTTGACTATTGGTTTTGTCATTGTTAAATATGCCACATTCAATATCTCCTCATTCCTAAATAGAGATGCAACAGGGATTTCTTAGCATCATAACTATTATTATTATCTACATGTTTCATGCTCCCACAGGTACGGCAGTCAAAAAGAATGTCATGACCAAACACAAAAAATACATCCCATACATCAATACTTGTAGAAGGATCTATACGGTAATATGATTTTTCCTATTAAATTATTATTATATTTTATGTTTAACTAACTGCATTTCATTAATAAGGCTTTGTCTTCATTATTCTAATATAATGCAAAATTAAGGAGATTATCTTTAAGGCGAAACCTAAACGCATGCAAATTAACTACATTTATTTTCACCAACAGTACAAGCACGTTTGGAAGGAAAAGTGTTTGATGAATAGGCTACTAATCCATCTCTTCATCTATCCAAATCTAATCTTTTAGAAGAATGGATTCATGGTTTATCAGAAACAGTTACGTTACCATAGGAATTTGGTTTGGTTGACATTACTCAATATATGAAACACATAGCTAGTGTCAGTAAACTCAGAACAATAAGTAGTAGCGTAATTCAACATAGCACATCACTGATGCTAAAGCGCCAGTGGATTGAGACGGTATCTATGGAAAATACATTGCACACTTTACATTTTGGCAGTTGATTTTAAATAATTTAAATAATATTTATATATCTCTAAATATATTTGTGCGTGGTGTGAATATGTAGTGAGTGTGTGGTGATGCGTGTGTATCTTCGTGGGGTGTGTCTCAGTAGGTGTGTGTGTATATGTAAATATTTTATAGCAAATTAACATTCTCATGCACACAAGTGTTTCAAACACAAGAAGCGGATCCATTGAAAGGTAGTCCAAGCAATATTTTTTTCCAGTGGAAATAGCTGCAAACTGAATGGAGTCCGTGGTGGTTCTCAATCCTCCCTCTCCTCTATTTCTGCAGGTCACACTGCAGGAGTAATACAATGGAAGGGTCGCTCTTTGCTGCCTCTTTGAACTCGTCCAGTGATATCTGGTCGTCGTTGTTCTTGTCCATCTTGCTGAAGATCTTGTCCACTCGCTGCTGGGGCGTCAGGCCATCCTCGTTCATCTTCATCATGATCACAGTCCCCACCATCTTGTAGATGGCCTTAACAGAGGGGGAGAAATGATAGTTCAGTCATTGTTTACTTAAGTAGAGACATTTATAGGTCAAACACACTCTCTGAAAAACCCAACCTGATTAGTATTCAAGGCACACAAGAGGGCATTTGGGGCTAGAGGAGGAAATGTCAAAGATTCAGAAGGTAAAGAGTAGGGCCGGGACGATACTCCTTAGTATCTTGGCAAGGAAACAAAACAGCCCGAATGTTGGAAACAAACATCTTTATGTTGTTGTCCTCCAGTCACATGTATTTATTTTCTAAGCCATAGAAAGACAATGTTTTACATACAGCAGGTTTTTAAAGGACCAAAGAGTTTGGTCTACTTCGTGTTTTTATTTTTGCCATGGAAAACATATTGCGATATTGGTATTGTCCCGGCCCTAGTAAAGAGTAAACCCTGGCCACTAATTTCCATGAATAATATCTCAACACTAATATGACACGAATGGCCTAAATGGCACACTATTCCCTATAAAGTGCACTACTATTACAGAATAGGGTGCCATTTGGCACTGAGCATATGATTCATGATTAATCTCTATGGGCTGAACTCTGAACTTTACCTCGATGATCTCCAGCATCTCCACCCGTGTGATCTTGCCGTCTCCGTCCAGGTCGTACATGTTGAAGGCCCAGTTGAGTTTCTGTTCGAAGCTGCCTCGCGATGTGATGGATAGGGCACAGATGAACTCTCTGAAGTCGATGGTGCCGTCTCCGTTCTTATCAAAGGTCCTGAACGCATGCTGGGCAAACTTTGATGCATCTCCGTACGGGAAAAACTGAAAGAGAGAATGAAAACAGAAGAGATCCCATTTGAATGAGTTAGAAGGTGAACCCTGGCTTATAGACAGCTTAATCAATCATTCAAGACAATATCACATGTAGCTGGCTATACCTTTGATACACAGGAGGCTGGTGGGAGGAGCTATAGGAGGATGGGTTCATTGTAAAGACTGGAATAGAATAGGTGGAACGGTACCGTGTGTGTGCATGCAACTCTGATTGTATGTCTGACACTCAGTGTGTATGATACCAGCCCTGCAGCATATGGTTGAGATCCAGCAGAGGACTGCAATGCAGACCTAAGCTTTGTAGTCAGTCTGAGAGAGAAAGAGGAGGAGGAGAGCTGAGGAGAGGAGAAAAGTGGAGAGGAGACAGGGAGAGGGAGAGAGAGGTGAGAGGCAAGGCGCATAGAAAAAGGAGAAGAGGAGTGAGAGGAGAGGAGGGAGCAGGGAGAATCCTCCATTCATCAGAGGGAACATTGTGGTGTTTTAACATGATTAAGCTCTCAAAAGGGCTCGGGGCTCCAAAGTGGCGCAGCGGTCTAAGGCACTGCATCTCAGTGCTTCAGGCATCACTACAGACCCTGGTTTGATTCCAGGCTGCGCACAATTGGCCCAGCGTTGTCCGGGTTCGGGTTTGGCCGGGGTAGGCCGCCATTGTAAATAAGAATTTGTTCTTAACTGACTTGCCTAATTAAATAAAGGTTAAAAAATATAATAAATAAAAGGCAGCCATTTCCAGCCATTAACTTTAAACAGAGCCTTTCTACTTTAGAGCAGTGGTCTGACTTAAGGCTTCTTAAGGATATATTTTTTGTTTTGATTCTACTTTTTTCTCCAGAAAAAATAACTGTTGTGTCACGTTCTGACCTTTATTTCCTTTGTCTTGTCTTTTTTCAGTATGGTCAGGGTGTGAGTTGGGGTGGGCAGTCTATGTTTGTGTTTCTATGTTTTTTCTATTTCTGTGTTTGGCCTGATGTGGTTCTCAATCAGAGGCAGCTGTTTATCATTGTCCCTGATTGAGAACCATATTTAGGTAGCCTGGGTTTCACTGTTGGTTTGTGGGTGTTTGTTTCCTGTGTCAGTGTTTGTGCCACACGGGACTGTTTCGTTTATAGCTGCTAGAGTCTCCCGTCTGTCCAGAGCCGCCAGCCAGCCAGCCAGGAGCCGCCAGAGCCGCCAGCCAGCCAGGAGCCGCCAGAGCCGCCAGCCAGCCAGGCTATGCCAGAATAGCCATTCACTCCGGAGCTGCCGGAGTCTCCCGCCTGTTAGGCGCTGCCGGAGGTGTCCTTCACTCCAGCGCTGCCGGAGTCTCCCGCCTGTCAGGCGCTGCCGGAGGCGTCCTTCACTCCAGCGCTGCCGGAGTCTCCCGCCTGTCAGGCACTGCCGGAGGCGTCCTTCACTCCAGCGCTGCCGGAGTCTCCCGCCTGTCAGGCGCTGCCGGAGGCGTCCTTCACTCCGGAGCTGCCGGAGTCTCCCGCCTGTCAGGCGCTGCCGGAGGCGTCCTTCACTCCGGAGCTGCCGGAGTCTCCCGCCTGTCAGGCGCTGCCGGAGGCGTCCTTCACTCCAGCGCTGCCGGAGTCTCCCGCCTATTCGGGACCCATTTCTAGAGTCCCTAGTCCAAGGTCTGTGGCGAGGGTCGCCGCTTTAAAGAGACCACGGAGGCGGGCGACGAGGCGCACTAGAACTATGGTGAAGTGGGGTCCACGTCCCGCGCCAGAACCGCCACCGTGGACAGATGCCCACCCAGATCCGGGGGGGTGGGGTGGGGTACTACTGTCACGTTCTGACCTTTATTCCCTTTGTTTTGTCTTTATTTAGTATGGTCAGGGCGTGAGTTGGGGTGGGCAGTCTGTTTCTATGTTTATTCTATTTCTGTATTTGGCCTGATATGGTTCTCCAATCAGAGGCAGCTGTTTATCGTTGTCCCTGATTGAGAACCATATTTAGGTAGCCTGGGTTTCACTGTTGGTCTGTGGGTGTTTGTTTCCTGTGTCAGTGTTTGTGCCACACGGGACTGTTTAGTTTATATTCACTTTGTTATTGTATTCTTTCGTGTTCAGTTTATACTATTAAAACATGGACACTTACCACGCTGCGTTTTGGTCCGATCCTTGCTACACCTCTTCAGACGAAGAAGAGACTCTGTCGTTACATGTTGGGGGTATATATGATATTGTAAGCAATTTTACACTACAAAAGGCCTTTAATCTGTTAAATACACTGATAAAACTGACTCTTAAATTGACAGCTAAGATATTTTATGTAAAAAAATGCTACCACTCCGCGAATGTTGGTTTGGTGGTCCCCGGAACAAAAGGTTGGTCTGAAATGGCTACCCACTAGGTCTTGTCAAAAGTAGTGCACTACAAAGGGAATAAATCAAATCAAATTTTATTTGTCACATACACATGGTTAGCATAGGGTGCCAATTGGGATGCACACCTTGAGTGTTCCTCCCTCTAAGCTCACAGTCAGTGGTGTAGTGGAGGGTAAACAGTTTACCCACCTTTTGCAGAAAAATGAATTAAAAGTATTGGGAGTTACTTTTTTCACCGCAACCGGTGAGTTTACACACGTTTTCATCACTACGCTACCGACTCAGTGGTCTTGTGGTTAGAGCGTCCGCCCTGAGGTTAGAAGGTTGTGAATTCAATCCCTGGCCTAGTCATACTGTAACAGCTTTCTTGTGGTGAAGTAGAAGCGGACCAAAACGCAGCGTGGTGATGATTCATGTTTGTTTAATAAAGGAAAACTATACATGAATAAACTACAAAACAATGAAATGTGAAAACCCAAAACAGCCCTATCTGGTGCAAAACACAGAGACAGGAACAATCACCCACAAACACACAGTGAAACCCAGGCTACCTAAATATGGTTCCCAATCAGAGACAATGACTAACACCTGCCTCTGATTGAGAACCATATCAGGCCAGACATAGAAATAGACAAACAAGACATCCAACATAGAATGCCCACTCAGATCACACCCTGACCAACCAAAACATAGAAACATACAAAGCAAACTATGGTCAGGGTGTGACACATACCAAAAATGGGACCTGATGCATCTCCGTTTGGCACTCCAAGCTATTGATAGATTGGGGGTAAAGCCCTGTGATAGGCTAGTGTCCTGTCCAGGGTGTGTACATCAAGCTGCCTCATGCTACAGAAACAGGAGATAGGCTCCTGCCCTATGAGCCTCTAAGGCTTGTGCAAGGCTATTTAGATCACTGCACCCAGTGATAAACAAAAGACTTTATCAATAATATAATTGATAATTCTGCCTAAATCTTAGCATATATTTCCAGAATTTTTATTATCACGTCACATTTCAAGGACATCATCGTCAATAAATCATTCATTTGTTCATCTGTTTTAGGGAGGATGATGTCCCTAAATTTAAAAGTTCTTAACTACACTGGGATCAGTAACAAACAAAAAAATCCCAGGACAAAGACATATCTGATATGGGCAGAAATTATTTTTAATCTAACTGCACTGTCAAATTTGCAGTAGCGATTACAGTGAAAGAATGCCATGCTATTGTTTGAGGAGAGTGCACAATTATGAATGTGAAAATGTATTAATAAACTAATTAGGCACATTTGGGCAGTCTTGATACAACATTTTCAACATATATGCAATGGGTCATTGGATCAGTCTAAAACTTTTGCATACACTGCTGCCATCTAGTGGCCAAAATCTAAATTGCATCTGGAATAATACATTATGTGCTTTCTCTTGCATTTCAAAGATGATGGTACAACAATGAAAAATACATTATTTTTATTATCTTTTACCATATTTAATGTGTTATATTCTCCTACATTCATTTCACATTTCCACAAACTTCAAAGTGTTTCGTTTCAAATGATATCAAGAATATGCATATCCTTGCTTCAGGTCCTGTTCTACAGGCAGTTAGATTTGGGTATGTCATTTTAGGTGACAATTTAAAAAAAGAGTTGGATCCATAAGAGGATTTATTAACTTCTACATAGTTAACTGAAACCCTTCTTGTTGAGTGCTGAATAAAACAAACATTCCCCAAATTCCCTGTTTTTTCAGAAATCCTGATTGAAAGATTCTGTATGTCATCCTTAATTCCAAGAACCTTCAAACCTGGATTTTTTTTTTTTTTGCAACCCTAACACTGAACCATATCCCTATTCCTGGACTTACTTTAGGCTGTGGTTCAAATAGTGCATCCATAAGCAATACACAGATGGACAGGGTAGAGGCTAATGGGCTACAAATAAACACTATGTAGAATATGATGAGTTTCTGTAATCTAGATGGGAGGTTGTGGTTTGGTTGGGTTTTCCAGGGGACCAGGCTAATTCATTAGAGCAGACCTTCCACTTGCCCTATCTGATAGCAGGAGTAGAGGTGTTGGGGAGCCCTGCTCAACTCTCAAAACACATACAACACAATGGGATGTGCCACTGCCAGACTAATCACTTCAGATCTAATTGTTGTGAAAATGTTGCTTTGGTGTGTGGCACTGCCAGGATGTAATGCACACTGTGATGCAGCATGCACAAATGCAAAGTGACTCCCTCACAGGGCTGGCCCTGCTGCTCCATATAGCCTGGCACTGTCTGGCTGTTCCTGTTCAGCACATGTCCCTAATCAGTACCTGTCCATGTTCAGTACTTTTTCCTTTTCATCACCTGTCCCTGTTCAGTACCTGTCCCTGTTCCAGTACCTGTCCCTGTTCAGTACCTGTTCCTTTTCATCACCTGTCCCTGTTCAGTACCTGTCCCTGTTCAGTACCTGTTCCTGTTCATAACCTGTCCCTGTTCAGTACCTGTCCCTGTTCATCACCTGTTCCTGTTCATCACCTGTCCCTGTTCAGTACCTGTCCCTGTTCCAGTACCTGTCCCTGTTCAGTACCTGTCCCTGTTCAGTACATGTCCCTGTTCAGTATCTGTTCCCGTTCAGCACCTGTCCAGTACCTTACCCTGTCCAGTACATGTCCCTGTTCAGTATCTGTTCCTGTTCAGCACATGTCCAGTACCTTACCCTGTCCAGTACATGTCCCTGTTCAGTACCTGTCCCTGTTCAGCACCTGTCCAGTACCTTACCCTGTCCAGTACCTGTCCCTGTTCAGTACCTGTCCCTGTTCAGTATCTGTTCCTGTTCAGCACTTGTCCAGTACCTTACCCTGTCCAGTAAATGTCCCTGTTCAGTACCTGTCCCTGTTCTGCACCTGTCCCTGATCAGTACCTGTCCCTGTTCAGTAACTGTTCCTGTTCAGTCAGGAGGGTCAGGACAGTAGAGAGGGAAAGAAAGACCTGCAGAAGTGGAGAGAGAGGGGCAGGGAGAGAGAGATAGAGAGAGCCAGAGATAGCAACACATAAATAGAGAGATGGAGAGGGTAAGATAGAGAGTAGAGGGAGAGAGAAAGAGAGGGAGAGGGAAGAGAGACTGCATCTCCCTGAGAATATATCCAGTTATGAAACACTTATGATTGTTTTATTTTTTTATTTAATAAATGACTGCTAAATGACTAAAACCTAAACATAAAATGTAAAAGCTATAGAGAGAAGTGGGCCGGGACAATTGGACTGACTGACTGTGAAACGTCTCCTTTTAAGCCCTCATTTACCTGGTCCTTTCCCTTCCTGTCCTTATCTGATATGGAGGCTATGCATTGGTTAAAAAACAAGACAGAAAAAAGAGCAATAATACCTGCCACTACTATGAATTATAGTAGTGGCAGGTACTGGTCATAGTAGCCTAGTAGTGGCAAGTACTGGTCATAGTAGCCTGGTAGTGGCAAGTACTGGTCATAGTAGCCTAGTAGTGGCAATTACTGGTCATAGTAGCCTAGTAGTGGCAAGTACTGGTCATAGTAGCCTAGTAGTGGCAAGTACTGGTCATCGTAGCCTAGTAGTGGCAAGTACTGGTCATAGTAGCCTGGTAGTGGCAAGTACTGGTCATAGTAGCCTAGTAGTGGCAAGTACTGGTCATAGTAGCCTGGTAGTGGCAAGTACTGGTCATAGTAGCCTAGTAGTGGCAAGTACTGGTCATAGTAGCCTGGTAGTGGCAAGTACTGGTCATAGTAGCCTAGTAGTGGCAAGTACTGGTCATAGTAGCCTGGTAGTGGCAGGAACTGGTCATAGTAGCCTGGAATTGAAACTGATATGCTCAGTTTCATAATTGTTAAAAGAGCACATAGCACTGTGAATATTATAACAGCCCATTTTCGCTTAACAACGTGATGATGACCCAACACACACAATGCCTCTATGAATTACCAGTTAATATCCCCTGATAACGGACAGCTCATTAGAAAATAGCCATAACTTATATTTTATCACCACCATATTTTACAATAGGTGTGGGTTTCTTTTCTGCTTCTGCTTACCCCTCTAGCACTGAGATGCAGTGCCTTAGACCGCTGAACCAGGGTTTGTAGTGACCCCTCTAGCACTGAGATGCAGTGCCTTAGACCGCTGAACCAGGGTTTGTAGTGACCCCTCTAGCACTGAGATGCAGTGCCTTAGACCGCTGAACCAGGGTTTGTAGTGACCCCTCTAGCACTGAGATGCAGTGCCTTAGACTGCTGAACCAGGGTTTGTAGTGACCCCTCTAGCACTGAGATGCAGTGCCTTAGACCGCTGAACTAGGGTTTGTAGTGACCCCTCTAGCACTGAGATGCAGTGCCTTAGACCGCTGAACCAGGGTTTGTAGTGACCCCTCTAGCACTGAGATGCAGTGCCTTAGACTGCTGAACTAGGGTTTGTAGTGACCCCTCTAGCACTGAGATGCAGTGCCTTTGACCGCTGAACCAGGGTTTGTAGTGACCCCTCTAGCACTGAGATGCAGTGCCTTAGACCGCTGAACCAGGGTTTGTAGTGACCCCTCTAGCACTGAGATGCAGTGCCTTAGAATGCTGAAACAGGGTCTGTAGTGACCTCTCTAGCATTGAGATGCAGTGCCTTAGACCGCTGAACCAGGGTTTGTAGTGACCCCTCTAGCACTGAGATGCAGTGCCTTAGACCGCTGAAACAGGGTCTGTAGTGACCCCTCTAGCACTGAGATGCAGTGCCTTAGACCGCTGAACCAGGGTTTGTAGTGACCCCTCTAGCACTGAGATTCAGTGCCTTAGACCGCTGCGCCACATCCAACAAATGTAAACACCTGGAATTTCCTAAACGGCACTGGCACTTGGATCGGAACCGATGCTTTGGTCAGATGACATGAAAAAAATATATTTTTGGCCACGCACACAAGTGGTGGGTTTGGCATCGAAATGAGAATGCATGAGCAGAAAAGAAACCCATACCTACCTTTTGGGGGATTTTTGATGTTATGGGGCTATTTTGTTTCCACTGGTCGTGTGGCCCTTGTTAAGGTCAACGGCATCATGAACTATCCAGTACCAAGCTAATTTGGTTGAAAACTTGGTTGCCTCTGCCAGAAGGCTGAAAACGCAAGTGGATCTTCCAGCAAGACAATAACCCCAAGCACTAATCCAAATCCACAAAGAAATGGTTAATTGGCCACATAATCAACATTTTGCAATGGCCATCTCAGTCTCTGGACTTGAAACCCATTGAAAACCTGTGGTTTGAATTGAAGAGGGCCGTCCATAAGCACAGATGAAGGATATCAAGGATCTGGAAGGATTCTGTATGGAGGAACGATGTAAGATCCCTCCCAATGTGTTCTCCAATCTCATAAAACATTTGAGAAAAGGCTCAGTGTTGTTATCCTTGCAAGGTGAGGTATTGAAAGGCATTGAAAACAGAGGTGTAAATCTTGACCTCTACCTTTTTGATAAAATAAATGTATTACTTGTTAGACTAAATATCTTTCTCTGAGCAATTGTATTAGTATAAAATAATATAATCTCCCCAAAAATGTGAACAACATAGCTCGGTATTTGAAATATTTATTTTATAAAGTCTGGAGAGTTTGGAATCTGATTGATTGATTGCTTCTGTGGACAGGTATCTTGTATACAGGTAACAAACTGAGATTAGGAGCACTCCCTTTAAGAGTGTGCTCCTAATCTCAGCTCGTTACCTGTATAAAAGACACCAGGGAGCCAGAAATCTTAAATACTTATTTCCCTCATTAAAATGCAAATCAATTTATAACATTTTTTTTTTATAACATTTTTGACATGCATTTTTCTTGATTTTTTTGATGTTATTCTGTCTCTCACTGTTCAAATAAACCTACCATTAAAATTATAGATGGATCATTTCTTTGTCAGTGGGCAAATGTTCAAAATCCGCAGGGGATCAAATACTTTTTTCCCTCACTGTATAGACCCAGGCTCAGACAAACACAGCTGGCCTAGTAAACACGGATGTCAGTGGGGTAGAGAGGAATAGAGCACAGGTGAACAACGCCACAAGCACAGCCAAGGGATGGAGAGAGATTGGAACAGGAAAGAGGGTGAGAGAGATGATCTATTTCACTTCCTTTGGCAATGTAAACATATGTTCCACATGCCAATAAAGCCCTTTAAATTGAATTGAATTGAGAAAGCGATAGACAGATAGACAGAGGGATAAAGAAAGAGAGAACTGCAGAGAGAGAGAGAGAGAGAGAGAGAGAGAGAGAGAGAGAGAGAGAGAGATGCAGAGACCTCGCTCGCTGTGGCCACATTAACTATGCAGTCACACTCATAATGGAGGCCATTTCACACTCTCATAACAGCAGTGGCCATGATCAGGCTCTGGATGGAACAAGGCTTATACAAGCAGAATGACTCTCTGAGACATTATTTCTCTTAACAATGATAACAGGAGAACAAGTCAGAATAAAATCTTTCACTGTAGCCTACATAATCTGAAACAGTTAGGATATCTTTCAAACAGCTATATTGTTATTTTAGTGACATGCTAACTGGAAGTGGATGAAAGGTAGAGACTGGGTGGATACCATCATAAGACCATGGCCATTACTATGCAACAACATAAACATCCATGGAGACTTCCCATAGGGAATAGGGTGCTATAACACAACAACATAAACATCCATGGAGACTTCCCACAGGGAATAGGGTGCTATAACACAACAACATAAACATCCATGGAGACTTCCCACAGGGAATAGGGTGCTATAACACAACAACATAAACATCCATGGAGACTTCCCACAGGGAATAGGGTGCTATAACACAACAACATAAACATCCATGGAGACTTCCCATAGGGAATAGGGTGCTATAACACAACAACATAAACATCCATGGAGACTTCCCATAGGGAATAGGGTGCTATAACACAACAACATAAACATCCATGGAGACTTCCCAAAGGGAATAGGGTGCTATAACACAACAACATAAACATCCATGGAGACTTCCCATAGGGAATAGGGTGCTATAACACAACAACATAAACATCCATGGAGACTTCCCACAGGGAATAGGGTGCTATAACACAACAACATAAACATCCATGGAGACTTCCCACAGGGAATAGGGTGCTATAACACAACAACATAAACATCCATGGAGACTTCCCATAGGGAATAGGGTGCTATAACACAACAACATAAACATCCATGGAGACTTCCCACAGGGAATAGGGTGCTATAACACAACAACATAAACATCCATGGAGACTTCCCATAGGGAATAGAGTGCTATAACACAACAACATAAACATCCATGGAGACTTCCCATAGGGAATAGGGTGCTATAACACAACAACATAAACATCCATGGAGACTTCCCATAGGGAATAGGGTGCTATAACACAACAACATAAACATCCATGGAGACTTCCCATAGGGAATAGGGTGCTATAACACAACAACATAAACATCCATGGAGACTTCCCACAGGGAATAGGGTGCTATAACACAACAACATAAACATCCATGGAGACTTCCCACAGGGAATAGGGTGCTATAACACAACAACATAAACATCCATGGAGACTTCCCATAGGGAATAGGGTGCTATAACACAACAACATAAACATCCATGGAGACTTCCCACAGGGAATAGGGTGCTATAACACAACAACATAAACATCCATGGAGACTTCCCATAGGGAATAGGGTGCTATAACACAACAACATAAACATCCATGGAGACTTCCCACAGGGAATAGGGTGCTATAACACAACAACATAAACATCCATGGAGACTTCCCATAGGGAATAGGGTGCTATAACACAACAACATAAACATCCATGGAGACTTCCCACAGGGAATAGGGTGCTATAACACAACAACATAAACATCCATGGAGACTTCCCATAGGGAATAGGGTGCTATAACACAACAACATAAACATCCATGGAGACTTCCCATAGGGAATAGGGTGCTATAACACAACAACATAAACATCCATGGAGACTTCCCATAGGGAATAGGGTGCTATAACACAACAACATAAACATCCATGGAGACTTCCCACAGGGAATAGGGTGCTATAACACAACAACATAAACATCCATGGAGACTTCCCATAGGGAATAGGGTGCTATAACACAACAACATAAACATCCATGGAGACTTCCCATAGGGAATAGGGTGCTATAACACAACAACATAAACATCCATGGAGACTTCCCACAGGGAATAGGGTGCTATAACACAACAACATAAACATCCATGGAGACTTCCCATAGGGAATAGGGTGCTATAACACAACAACATAAACATCCATGGAGACTTCCCATAGGGAATAGGGTGCTATAACACAACAACATAAACATCCATGGAGACTTCCCATAGGGAATAGGGTGCTATAACACAACAACATAAACATCCATGGAGACTTCCCATAGGGAATAGGGTGCTATAACACAACAACATAAACATCCATGGAGACTTCCCACAGGGAATAGGGTGCTATAACACAACAACATAAACATCCATGGAGACTTCCCATAGGGAATAGGGTGCTATAACACAACAACATAAACATCCATGGAGACTTCCCACAGGGAATAGGGTGCTATAACACAACAACATAAACATCCATGGAGACTTCCCATAGGGAATAGGGTGCTATAACACAACAACATAAACATCCATGGAGACTTCCCATAGGGAATAGGGTGCTATAACACAACAACATAAACATCCATGGAGACTTCCCATAGGGAATAGGGTGCTATAACACAACAACATAAACATCCATGGAGACTTCCCACAGGGAATAGGGTGCTATAACACAACAACATAAACATCCATGGAGACTTCCCACAGGGAATAGAGTGCTATAACACAACAACATAAACATCCATGGAGACTTCCCACAGGGAATAGGGTGCTATTTGCGACGGAACCCTGGGCTGGATGGCCTGCCATCTCGCTAGTCTCTGCTCTAAACATGGCATGCTGAGTGACAACGCACATAGGACAACCAATAATGCCTGGGCCGGACGGGTGCTATGGCGACTCTCTCTGTCTCTGTGACACAACATTTTCCACTGGCAGTATGTCACATGGAGACATGGAGAGGAAGAGCATGTTTGTGCTAGAGGCTAGCCTTGGATGGGCCAGTGATATACAGCTAAATTAATGGAGTTGTAACCTGCATCTTTCATCAAAGAAACAGTTTTCCTCATCACTTATTGATTAAAAAAATATTTAAAAAATAAAGAAATCAAATCAAATCAACTTTTATTGGTCACACTCACATGGTTAGCAGATGTTAATGCGAGTGTAGCGAAATGCTTGTGCTTCTAGTTCCGACAATGCAGTAATAACTAACGAGTAGTCTAACCTAACAATTCCACAACTACTACCTTATACACACAAGTGAAAAGGGATAAAGAATATGTACATAAACATATATGAATGAGTGATGGTACAGAACGGCATAGGCAAGATGCAGATGATGGTATAGAGTACAGTATATACATATGAGATGAGTAATGTAGGGTATATAAACATAAAGTGACATAGTTTAAAGTGGCTAGTGATACATGTATTACATAAATATGGCAAGATGCAGTAGATGATATAGAGTACAGTATATACATATACATATGAGATGAGTAATGTAGGGTATGTAAACATTATATTAAGTGGCATTTTTTAAAGTGGCTAGTGATACATTTTTTACATTAATTTCCATCAATTTCCATTATTAAAGTGGCTGGAGTTGAGTCAGTGTGTTGGCAGCAGCCACTCAATGTTAGTGGTGGCTGTTTAACAGTCTGATGGCCTTGAGATAGAAGCTGTTTTTCAGTCTCTCGGTTCCTGCTTTGATGCACCTGTACTGACCTCGCCTTCTGGATGATAGCGGGGTGAACAGGCAGTGGCTCGGGTGGTTGTTGTCCTTGATGATCTTTATGGCCTTCCTGTGACATCGGGAGGGGTAGGTGTCCTGGACGGCAGGTAGTTTGCCCCCGGTGATGCGTTGTGCAGACCTCACTGCGCTCTGGAGAGCCTTATGGTTGTGGGCGGAGCAGTTGCCGTACCAGGCGGTGATACAGCCCGACAGGATGCTCTCGATTGTGCATCTGTAGAAGTTTGTGAGTGCTTTTGGTGACAAGCCGAATTTCTTCAGCCTCCTGAGGTTGAAGAGGCGCTGCTGCGCCTTCTTCACAACGCTGTCTGTGTGGGTGGACCAATTCAGTTTGTCTGTGATGTGTATGCCTAGGAACTTAAAACCTACTACCCTCTCCACTACTGTCCCGTCGATGTGGATAGGGGGGTGCTCCCTCTGCTGTTTCCTGAACAGATCGGTAACTGTCAAACAAAATCCTGACATTGAGTCTACAGGGAAGAGTACACAAGTCGAGATTGTCATAAAACAAATCCTTCACTGAAAGTACAGAGTCATCAATAGATGCCTTGTCCCTTCCAAATAAGCCTACTGGCATACTACAATAGAATTAATCACCTGCAGGTATTCCCAAACTGGGGAATCACTTTTTTTTTTTTTTCGCATTTTCAAACAGTCCATTTATATTTTCCAACTATAGTGCTATAGTACACTGGTTATCAAGGGGCAAAGTATTGATATGTTTTCTTTAATTGAGAGACGAGCTTAAAAGTATTGACCATAATTTTTACTTGTCTGACCGCTTGCATGATGACGAGTTTCTCACACGACTGGCCTATCTGGGTGATGTTTTTTCTCGCCTGAATGATATGAATCTAGGATTACAGGGACTCTCTGCAACTATATTCATGGTGCGGAACAAAATTGAGGCTATGATTAAGAAGTTGGAGCTCTTCTCTGTCTCCATTAACAAGGATAACACACAGGTCTTTCCATCATTGCATGATTTTTCGTGTGCAAATTAAGTCAAGCTTATGGGACACCATTTATCCCTTTACAATTGTGTGTATAAGGTAGTAGTTTTGGAATTGTTAGTTAGATTACTCGTTGGTTAATACTGCATTGTCGGAACTAGAAGCACAAGCATTCCGCTACACTCGCATTAACATCTGCTAACCATGTGTATGTGACAAATAACATTTGATTTGATTTGATTTGTTATCATGTTACTGCATATAGCTGTTGGCAGGGAGAGGGAACTGTTAGCATGTTACTGCATATAGCTGTTGGCAGGGAGCTGTTAGCATGTAACTGCATATGGCTGTTGGCAGGGATAGGGAACTGTTATCATGTTACTGCATATAGCTGTTGGCAGGGAGAGGGAGCTGTCAGCATGTTACTGCATATAGCTGTTGGCAGGGAGCTGTTAGCATGTTACTGCATATAGCTGTTGGCAGGGAGCTGTTAGCATGTAACTGCATATGGCTGTTGGCAGGGATAGGGAACTGTTATCATGTTACTGCATATAGCTGTTGGCAGGGAGAGGGAGCTGTCAGCATGTTACTGCATATAGCTGTTGGCAGGGAGAGGGAGCTGTCAGCATGTTACTGCATATAGCTGTTGTCAGGAAGAGGGAGCTGTTAGCATTTTACTGCATATAGCTGTTATCAGGGAGAGGGAGCTGTCAGCATGTTACTGCATATAGCTGTTATCAGGGAGAGGGAGCTGTTAGCATGTTACTGCATATAGCTGTTGGCAGGGAGAGGGAGCTGTCAGCATGTTACTGCATATAGCTGTTGTCAGGAAGAGGGAGATGTCAGCATGTTACTGCATATAGCTGTTATCAGGGAGAGGGAGCTGTTAGCATTTTACTGCATATAGCTGTTGACAGGGAGAGGGAGCTGTTAGCATGTTACTGCATATAGCTGTTGGCAGGGAGCTGTTAGCATGTTACTGCATATGGCTGTTGGCAGGGAGCTGTTAGCATGTTACTGCATATAGCTGTTGGCAGGGAGAGGGAACTGTTAGCATGTTACTGCATATAGCTGTTGGCAGGGAGAGGGAACTGTTAGCATGTTACTGCATATGGCTGTTGGCAGGGAGCTGTTAGCATGTTACTGCATATAGCTGTTGGCAGGGAGAGGGAACTGTTAGCATGTTACTGCATATGGCTGTTGGCAGGGAGAGGGAACTGTTAGCATGTTACTGCATATAGCTGTTGGCAGGGAGAGGGAACCGTTAGCATGTTACTGCATATGGCTGTTGGCAGGGCGCTGTTATCATGTTACTGCATATGGCTGTTGGCAGGGAGAGGGAGCTGTTAGCATGTAACTGCGTATGGCTGTTGGCAGGGAGCTGTTAGCATGTTACTGCATATGGCTGTTGGCAGGGAGCTGTTAGCATGTTACTGCATATGGCTGTTGGCAGGGAGCTGTTAGCATGTTACTGCATATGGCTGTTGGCAGGGAGAGGTAGCTGTTAGCATGTAACTGCATATAGCTGTTGGCAGGGAGAGGGAACTGTTAGCATGTTGATGCATATAGCTGTTAATCTTGGTTATGTCTCAAACGGCACCATATTGGGTGTCCCTATGGGCCCTGATCAAAAGTAGTGCACTATACAAGGACTAGAGTGCCATTTGAGACGCAACGCCTTGTCCTGCCAGCGCATCACTCACACAAAGACGCTGGCTTGTTCACAGAGCAGAAAGAGAGAGAGAGGGCTGCTGAGTACATGCATAATTCAGCATCCATCATTTGGATGTTTCAAGTTTTGTGTGACAGACTGACCGACCTACTGATGGGGGCTCTAAGATGCTTTCTGAATTCTTACATAAACGTCAGTGACATGCAAGGCAGAGAAAGGAGAGGGAGAGAGGAGAGAGAGAAGAGAGAGAGAGGAGAGAGAGAAGAGAGAGAGAGATGAGAGAGCTAAACTCAGGCAGCATAGCCAGCAAGCACCCTTCGGGACCCCAGTCTCAGTTATAAAACTCACGCACACAACCACACAGAGAGAGAGCGAGAGAGAGAAAGAGAGATGAGGCTACAGGGAAAGAGTTCACAGCAGTGCACCCACTCCCCAGTATCCACCATTATGGAAACATGAGAAAATACCAAACTAATTATGACAGATTATAGAAAAAAAACTGTACACTACAGATATCCTCTAAAACAGCAGGGAGGATAGAAAGATAAACAAACTGACTATCCCAAATGGCACGCTGCTCCCTATATAGTTCACTCATTTTGACCAGGGAGCTGGTCAATGGTAGTGCACTACAGTATATAGTGACGAGGGTTCAATTTGGATGCACTCTAAATGCCAGTATTATGCAAGTAACTTTTGTCCAAAGTCTCTTAGGATCATTCAGGTCTTGAAAAATGAAACACTGATTGTGAAAGCCTTCACAGGGGAAGTCACTAAATGAAATAACACAGCCTTGTCAGATTATTTTATCAGTAATATTGCTTGTCTCTGTATTAACCAGCTAGTAAGTGAAGGTGTTTGTTTGTTTCAGCATTATGAAACAAAAGTGTTCAGCATAGCCCATGGGAGTAGGGTGAAGTTGTCCCTAGACGCTGATCTTGGATCAGTTTGTCATTTTCCCCACTAATGGTTAAAGTTGGGGTTGATCAGTAACTAGGAGAAACTTCACCCTGGTCATCATCTCGGCATAATACAGTCAGTGTGTTTATCAGCCAGCAGAGGGGGGCAGTGAGAGAGGAAGCAGAGGAAGGAGGGCCATCCAAAATGCCGGCATTCCTCCCTCTGACTCAGCGTTTAGTGGCTGTCAGGTAGACCCGGGGACAGCCCTAGTTTCTTACCCTAACCCTTGAAGTGGCTACCAGATACCTTCTTCATTTGCACAAGGGGCGACATTTAAGGCTGAGGAGTGAGTTTTACACCTCTCCATCTGCTACATATACATGTGAAGCATCTAGTCATAATTAAAATATATGCCATTTAGCAGTAGCTTTTATGTGCATACATTTTTTACCTACGGTTTGTCCCGGGAATCAAACCCACTATCCTGGCATTGCAAGAGCCATGCTCACAATATAGGCTTTACTTAACAAGCCACAAGTTAACCAGCTTCATGATGCATTATGTAACATAACATTAGATTTTTCTAACTAATGTCTCCTACCATTGTTAAAATCACACCACATATATTTAGTGACAAGGAACACTAATTAAGAGAGCATTCAATTGTTATGAAGTTAATTCTTTTGTAAAAGTTCATTTCACACCATCAACATATTTAGTGTAGCATCTAACTCTCTTTCTCTCCCTCTCTCACCCTTCCTCCACCCTCTCACACCCCCCCTTCTCTCTCTCTCACCCCCCCTTCTCTCTCTCTCACCCCCTCCCCTTCTCTCTCTCTCTCACCCCCTCCCCTTCTCTTTCTCTCTCACCCCCTCCCCTTCTCTCTCTCTCTCTCTCACCCCCTCCCCTTCTCTTTCTCTCTCACCCCCCCTTCTCTTTCTCTCTCACCCCCTCCCCTTCTCTTTCTCTCACCCCCCCTTCTTTCTCTCTCACCCCCTCCCCTTCTCTCTCTCTCACCCCCCCTTCTCTCTCTCTCACCCCTCCCCTTCTCTCTCTCTCTCACCCCCCCTTCTCTCTCTCTCTCACCCCCCTTCTCTCTCTCTCTCACCCCCCTTCTTTCTCTCTCTCACCCCCCCTTCTCTCTCTCTCTCACCCCCCCTTCTCTCTCTCTCTCACCCCCTCCCCTTCTCTCTCTCTCTCACCCTTCCTCCACCCTCTCACACCCCCCTTCTCTCTCTCTCACCCCCTCCCCTTCTCTCTCTCTCACCCCCCCTTCTCTCTCTCTCACCCCCCTTCTCTCTCTCTCTCACCCCCCCTTCTCTCTTTCTCTCACCCCCCCTTCTCTCTCTCTCTCACCCCCCCTTCTCTCTCTCTCTCTCACCCCTCCCCTTCTCTCTCTCTCTCACCCTTCCTCCACCCTCTCACACCCCCCCTTCTCTCTCTCTCACCCCCTCCCCTTCTCTCTCTCTCACCCCCCCTTCTCACTCTCTCACCCCCCTTCTCTCTCTCTCTCACCCCCCCTTCTCTCTCTCTCTCACCCCCCTTCTCTCTCTCTCTCACCCCCCCTTCTCTCGCTCTCTCACCCCCCCTTCTCTCTCTCTCACCCCCCCTTCTCTCTCTCACTCTCTCACCACTCCCCTTCTCTCTCTCTCTCACCCCCCCTTCTCTCTCTCTCACCCCCCTTCTCTCTCTCTCACCCCCCCTTCTCTCTCTCTCTCACCCCCTCTTCTCTCTCTCTCACCCCCTCCCCCCCCCTCTCTCTCTCACCCCCCCTCTCTCTGTGTTTCTTTCGCTCTCTCCCATTTCTATAGTCAGAGGAGCAGTGGATGGGTATGTTGCCCTTTCTCTAGTGATTGAATTAGATGTGCAGTTGGCCTGCGGGATAACAAGGCCTGGCTGGCACAACACAGCACAACCCCCCTCTACTCTACTGCTCCAGACCTGCACACACACATACAGTGTGCCCCCACACGCACAACACATATGCACACACATTATTATATAAAGGCTTTTCAGCTTGTCTCAAGTGGCCATAGCTAAACTAACTCAGTACCCTCCCCTCCCCTAGCCCAGTACCCTCCCCTCCCCTAGCCCAGCCCAGTACCCTCCCCTAGCCCAGTACCCTCCCCTCCCCCAGTACCATCCCCTCCCCTCCCCTAGTACCCTCCCCTCGCCCAGCACCCTCCCCTCGCCCAGCCCAGTACCCTCCCCTCCCCTTGCCCAGCCCAGTACCCTCCCCTAGCCCAGTACCATTCCCTCCCCTAGTCCAGCCCCTTCCTCGCCCAGCCCAGTACGCTCCCCTCCTCGCCCAGTACCCTCCCCTCCCCTCGCCCAGTACCCTCCCCTCACCATGCCCAGTACCCTCCCCTCCCCTCGCCTAGCCCAGTACCCTCCCCTCGCCCAGCCCAGTACTCTCTCCTCGCCTAGCCCAGTACCCTCATCTCCCCTCGTCCAGTAACCTCTCCTCCCAGAGAGAGAGAGAGAGAGAGAGAGAGAGAGAGAGAGAGATACGGGGGCACCCAGGCCGTCATTTGATTTTCAGGAAAGGCTTTACAAACAATGTAGTAAAAAAGGTATATTCTGGGTAATAATGGAGTAATAATAATGTTGTACTAATCTCATCAGGCATTTCTAAGTTATTTTCCTCAAGAGTCAACTGGTATAGGCTTCATCATTATTGAACAGCAGGTAATATTGCAGATTGCACCTTTAAGCCAGTGCCTGCTCTCCAGAACTCTAGTACCAGTGACAAAGACAGAGTGTAACATACAGCATCTGTCATGGTGGTATTACGTCCTGTCTGTCAAACATCTGATCACATTATTACATCCCTCGTCATATTATGGATTGTTGCTGCCCTCCTCTCTGTCCGTCACTGACCATAGGACTGTTTCCATTTGTGGAAATTAAAGCATCCCACAGGGTCATTAATTCCAAACTTATGATAGTAATGCTGGGACTGTCTGGGAGAGGGGGTGGGTCACACACACACACACACACACACACACACACACACACACACACACACACACACACACACACACACACACACACACACACACACACACACACACACAGCATCAAATGCCCTGCAGGTATTGAAGTGAGAATCGCCAAACCAGAATCTATCCATCCAGCCCATCAATCCAGGTCAGGGCACTGCGCTGTGTGTCCTGGTGTGGTGCAGTGTTAGGGATAGGTTTCCATCAGAGTGTGTGTGTGTGTGTGTGTGGGGGGGGGGGGGGGGGTGGGGGGGGGGTGTTCGATCTGTGTGATTGCCTGCTGTGTAGAGAGAGACTAAGTTCCTGCATGGTGCTGTATGGGGTATTGGTGATGTCACTATAAAGGCTTCTGCATGGTGCTGTATGGGGTATTGGTGATGTCACTATAAAGGCTTCTGCATTGTGCTGTATGGGGTATTGGTGATGTCACTATAAAGGCTTCTGCATTGTGCTGTATGGGTGGTTGGTGATGTCACAATAAAGGCTTCTGTATGGTGCTGTATGGGGTGTTGGTGATGTCACTATAAAGGCTTCTGCAGGGTGCTGTATGGGGTATTGGTGATGTCACTATAAAGGCTTCTACATTGTGCTGTATGGGTGGTTGGTGATGTCACAATAAAGGCTTCTGTATGGTGCTGTATGGGTGGTTGGTGATGTCACAATAAAGGCTTCTGCATGGTGCTGTATGGGGTATTGGTGATGTCACTATAAAGGCTTCTGCATTGTGCTGTATGGGGTATTGGTGATGTCACTATAAAGGCTTCTGCATGGTGCTGTATGGGGTATTGGTGATGTCGCTATAAAGGCTTCTGCATGGTGCTGTATGGGGTATTGGTGATGTCACTATAAAGGCTTCTGCATGGTGCTGTATGGGGTATTGGTGATGTCACTATAAAGGCTTCTGCATTGTGCTGTATGGGGTATTGGTGATGTCACTATAAAGGCTTCTGCATGGTGCTGTATGGGGTGTTGGTGATGTCACTATAAAGGCTTCTGCATTGTGCTGTATGGGGTATTGGTGATGTCACTATAAAGGCTTCTGCATGGTGCTGTATGGGGTATTGGTGATGTCGCTATAAAGGCTTCTGCATGGTGCTGTATGGGGTATTGGTGATGTCACTATAAAGGCTTCTGCATGGTGCTGTATGGGTGGTTGGTGATGTCACAATAAAGGCTTCTGCATGGTGCTGTATGGGGTATTGGTGATGTCACTATAAAGGCTTCTGCATGGTGCTGTATGGGGTATTGGTGATGTCACTATAAAGGCTTCTGCATGGTGCTGTATGGGGTATTGGTGATGTCACTATAAAGGCTTCTGCATGGTGCTGTATGGGGTATTGGTGATGTCACTATAAAGGCTTCTGCATTGTGCTGTATGGGGTATTGGTGATGTCACTATAAAGGCTTCTGCATTGTGCTGTATGGGGTATTGGTGATGTCACTATAAAGGCTTCTGCATTGTGCTGTATGGGTGGTTGGTGATGTCACTATAAAGGCTTCTGCATTGTGCTGTATGGGGTATTGGTGATGTCACTATAAAGGCTTCTGCATGGTGCTGTATGGGGTATTGGTGATGTCACTATAAAGGCTTCTGCATGGTGCTGTATGGGGTGTTGGTGATGTCACTATAAAGGCTTCTGCATTGTGCTGTATGGGGTATTGGTGATGTCACTATAAAGGCTTCTGCATTGTGCTGTATGGGGTATTGGTGATGTCACTATAAAGGCTTCTGCATTGTGCTGTATGGGTTATTGGTGATGTCACTATAAAGGCTTCTGTATGGTGCTGTATGGGTGGTTGGTGATGTCACAATAAAGGCTTCTGTATGGTGCTGTATGGGGTGTTGGTGATGTCACTATAAAGGCTTCTGCATGATGCTGTATGGGGTGTTGGTGATGTCACTATAAAGGCTTCTGCATGATGCTGTATGGGTGGTTAATGATGTCATTATAAAGGCTTCTGCATGGTGCTGTACAACCCAGTGCATAAGCTCCCCTCAGGCCAATTACAGTCTGATAGCTGTATTCAGCAGGAACCATACATTAGGTCCGTTACTCTGCAGCTTATCACTGATGACACAGCAACATCTATATCATCACAACAAGACCAAACACACACTGGGAGCCCAGTCACTTACCTGACACTAATGTCATCACCCCGGACCCTAGGCTCTCTCTGTGTGTGTGTGTGTGTGTGTGTGTGTGTGTGTGTGTGTGTGTGTGTGTGTGTGTGTGTGTGTGTGGAATGCCACAACATCTACTTAAAACTCAAAAGTAAAATGTCACTGAAAATGTAGTTGTACAGTATCTTCTGTACACTGGGATTACATACAACTCCTTCGAAACTGAAATTCAGCTCTGAGCAACGTGTTTTCTCTGTGTTTTGATGGAAGCCAATGACGTAATAATCACCAACCATAATGGCCTTTTTTAACGATACTACCACTGACCTTTTGTCTACTGTTAAACCACAAGTCCAACATTCTAAATGGTACACTTTCTTACTTCAACGTATCCCATTCCAAACCCAGTCCAGACACCCCTTGCCGTCAACACTCATTAGTTTAAGTTGAAAACAAACATGCTAGCAGTTCATTGTGCTCACAATAGCGCAACTCAATCTATAAAGCTGATCGATTTCTGAGTTCAGTCTGGAAAACTATAATTGGAAATCATTGGTACGGAGCTACACACGTAGAATAGAAATTGAATCTACCACCACAGAGGGGGGAAAAAAAGCACCAAAGCCCTCAACATGCACTGATATTGTGCTCACTCAAAAAGCGTTCACTCCCTTGACGCCGACAAAATTATTGCCACTACAAACGCAGTTGAAATGAAAAGGAAGAGACTTGTTTTAACCTTGCCTATTTGAGCACACTGGGACTCAATAGACGTATAATAATTCAGTATTTAGCACAGTGACAGAAATGGCATCTGGACAGTTGGCTCAGGTGGATGGAATGTGAACGAATCAAAGGCATGATGTCACGGTCGACTGCCCCTATCTCCCTTCTATCAATGTTTGTAGCATGTTCCTTAATTCCATTCTTTACATTTAGGTTGTGTGTATTATGTGTATTTTTGTCAATTGTTAGAAATTACTGCACTGTACAAGCATTTCACTACACTAGAGGTCGACCGATTAATCATGGCCGATTAATTAGGTCAGTTTTCAAGTTTTCATAACAATCGGTAATCTGCATTTTTGGACGCCGATTATGGCCGATTACATTGCACTCCACAAGGAGACTGCGTGGCAGGCTGACCACCTGTTACGCGAGTGCAGCAAGGAGCCATGGTAAGTTGCTAGCTAGCATTAAACTTATCTTATAAAAAACAATCAATCTTAACATAATCACTAGTTAACTACACATGGTTGATGATATTACTAGTTTAACTAGCTTGTCCTGCGTTGCAAAAAATCAATGCAGTGGCTGTTAATTTACCATCAAATCACAGCCTACTTCGCCAAACGAGTGATGATTTAACAAAAGCGCATTCACAAAAAAGCACTGTCATTGCACCAATGTATCTAACCATAAACATCCATGCCTTTCTTAAAATCAATACACAAGTGTATATTTTTAAACCTGCATATTTAGTCAAAAGACATTCATGTTAGCAGGCAATATTAACTAGGGAAATTGTGTCACTTCTCTTGCGTTCTGTGCAAGCAGAGTCAGGGTATATGCAGCAGATTGGGCTGCCTGGCTCGTTGCGAACTGTGTGAAGAAGACCATTTCTTCCTAACAAAGACCGTAATTAATTTGCCAGAATTTTACATAATTATGACATAACATTGAAGGTTGTGCAATGTAACTGCAATATTTAGACTTGGGGATGCCACCTGTTCGATAAAATACATAACGGTTCCGTATTTCACTGAAAAAATAAACGTCTTGTTTTTGAAATGATAGTTTCGGATTTGACCATATTAATGACCTAAGGCTCGTATTTCTGTGTGTTATTATATTATAATTAAGTCTATGATTTGATATTTGATAGAGCAGTCTGACTGAGCGGTGGTAGGCAGCAGCAGGCTCATAAGCATTCATTCAAACAGCACTTTCCTACGTTTGCCAGCAGCTCTTCGCAATGCTTGAAGCACAGCGATGTTTATGACTTCAAACCTATCAACTCCCGAGATTTGGCTGGCAATACTATAGTGCCTATAAGAACATCCAATAGTCAAAGGTATATGAAATACAAATGGTATAGAGAGATATAGTCCTATAATTCCTATAATAACTACAACCTAAAACTTCTTACCTGGGAATATTGAAGACTCATGTTAAAAGGAACCACCATCTTTCTCATGTTCTGAGCAAGGAACTTAAACGTTAGCATTTTTACACTGCAAATATTGCACTTTTACTTTCTTCTCCAACACTTTGTTTTTGCATTATTTAAAGTATTTATGTATTATATTAAGTTAAAATAAGTGTTCATTCAGTATTGTTGTAATTGTCATTATTACAAATATATATATAAAAATCGTCCGATTAATCGGTTTCTGCTTTTTTTTGGTCCTCCAATAATCGGTATCGGTATCGGCATTGAAAAATCATAATCGGTCGACCTCTACATTACACCGCAATAACATCTGCATGTGACAATAAAATTAGATTAGATTTTGCGCCCTCACTCACAGTCATTGAAATGACCTAAGTCACACAGAACATACCTTCACACACACACGCACATCATTGGGACACACACACACGTGAGGGAGCATGCACACACACACACACGAGTGCACACACACACACCCATTGGGACACACACGAGTGAACGCGGACACACACACACACACACACCATTCCTTTTCAGAGGAACAGTCTGTCCAGCTAATGTGAGGTAATCAATGTTCTCACTATCAGAGCCTTTGGATTTAAATAAAACCCTTTCACTGATATCCTGTTGCCTGGAAACACAATAGGACGCCGCGATAAAAGGTTAACTCGCCAGCAGCCATCAGCCTCTGAAACCTCTTTGGAACACCACTCTGTATGGTACATCAGTTTCACCCACAGTGCACTCGATGCATTGGTTGTCAATTATAGTAAGACGGTCTCCAGCATGTAGATGTTCATACACTCTGTCAGCCTGTCACAAAGAACCCCAAATGGGGTTACGAGGGTGTACATGTAGGTCTACACCACAGATATTTGAATGTGTGTTTTTGTCTTGTGGCGTTTTCTAAAGCCTCTCAGCTAATGCAGACTAGGTGTGCTTCCGAAAATGGCACCCTTTTCCCTTTATAGTGCACAACTTTTGACTTTGACTGATAGGGAATTAGGTGCCATTTGGGACACAACCTAGAGCAGCATTGATATTTCTAGCCATGCCTTTAGATACTCTCTAACATGGTTTAATATCTTTCATTATGGGGCATTTCCTGAGAGGACCGACCAGGGTTAGGATGTTAGTAGCTATACAGTGCCTTCAAAAATTATTCATACCCTTTGACTTATTCCAAATTTGCTTTTGTTACTGTAAGGTATGTGTAACTGGCTGCAGGGAAGTCAGCCACAGGAGAGCAGAACTGGGTAGCCAAACGGAGCCCCTTTATTACGGTGAACAGACACACGGCACTAAGAACAATAAACAAATACGGGTTGACATAACCCAGCGCAAACTAGTCTGACGTGCACATACACGTAACAACAAACAATTCCACACACAGACATGGGGGGAACAGAGGGTTAAATACACATCAAATAATGAGGGAATGTAAACTATGTGTGCAGGAAAACAAGACAAAACAAATGTAAAATGAAAAGTGGATCGGCGATGGCTAGAAGACCGGTGACGTCGACAGCCGAACGCCGCCCGAACAAGGAGCGGAACCGACTTCAGCGGATGTCGTGACAGTTACAGCCTGAATTCAAAATTGATTCAATACACACAACACACCATAATGTGTATTAAGGCACTGCATCTAAGTGCTAGAGGCGTCACTACCGACCCTGGTTCGATTCCAGGCTGTATCACAACCGGCCGTGATTGGGAGTCCCATAGGGCAGCACACAATTGGCCCAGCGTCGTCGGGGTTAGGGGTTGACCGGGGTGGGCGGTCATTGTAAATAACAATTTGCCTAGTTAAATAAAGGTTAAATAAAAAATAAATACAAATTATGTGACTTGTTAAGCACATTTTTAATCCTATTTAGGCTTGCAATAACATAGGGGTTGAATACTTATTGACTCAAGACATTTCAGCTTTTCATTTTTCATTAATTTGTACAAATTTCTAACAACATAATTCCGCTTTGACATTATGGAGTATTGTGTGTAGACCAGTGACACAAAATCTCAGGCTGTAAAACAACAAAATGTGGAAAAAGTCAAGGGGTGTGAATACTTTCTGAAGGCACTGTCATCCACAAACAACAAATCTACACTCCAGGACGCATGATACTTCATTAATGGTCAATATTCATACATGGCTGTAGCTATAAGATCTTAACAATCTTATTTCAATTAATTAAATAGAAGATTATAAAGATTACATTTACCCATATAAAATTAACTGAAAGTTTCATTAAACCTCTGTATTTAGGACTAGAAAATATAAAATTCTTCTCACCTCTCGCCTGTGAATAATAATTTCTCCCCGAGCCCCTCTACAGATGAGGAGATAAATATTAAAGGAGATTATAATCAAAGTGCTCTTGAGTTGTTCTTGAGTTGCTTCACCGTCGATTAGTTTCCTGCCCGGATACAGGAGGGAAAGAATAACATAACGGATACAGCTGAGGGAACGAATAAGACAGGAGAGTGATATCACATACTGTAATGTACTCGTTACTAATTACAGTACTGTTATTGAGCTTGCCATAGGATCATGTTGTTTTGATTGCTTTTCCACTGCGATGACATATGCTTCTGTTATACTTACAAAGCTCCAAAACCTCTGCATTTCTGCTAGTTCTCAACATTTCTGTAGAGTATTGAGATGTATGGTTTTTGAACACATTCACTTGTGGAGAAATTGAAAGAATGTTGTGCGACATCACTTCCTCAACTACCAAGCCTTGGGGGTCCTATATCTATCCTTGTGTATTTCAATCCACTGCTAAACCAATTGGCCTATCGCACCAATAACGAGTGTACTACTCTACTCTACTCTACTCTACTCTACTCTACTCTACTATATGGAGATATTGCTGATAAAAGGGTCTGTGTCTGTGCAGATGTTGGCAAAGTGACAGGGTGCATCCAAAATGGCACCCTTATTCCCTAAATAGTGCACTACTTCTGATGAGATCCTGATGGGCTCTGGCCAAAAGTAGGGCACTTTATAGGGAATAAGGTGCATTTAGATGTTGGCAGAGTGACAGTGTTCTGTAGCTACCTTCACATAGAGTTGTTGGAACTCGTCCAGATTGAGTCGTCCACTGGGGCAGTCTTTGAGGAAGCCTTTGTACCACTGTTTCAGCTCGTGCTCGTTAAATTCTGTGCTCTTTACCAGATCCTCCATCACCTCTGGGGTCAGCTTGCTGTTTTTCGCTCCCATTTTATCTGTAAAAGAATGGCAGGAGAATTATTTTAGAATGTCAGAGGAAGAAAAAATAATGGGACATTATTCTTTGAGAATGTATGGATGGAAAGAAAGAATGGTGCCTGATTACTTTGGAAAGTATGCAAAGAATGAATGGAAAACATTCTTTCTCTATCAGAACAGGTTAAATACCTGTGGCAGTCTGGACTAACAGTGACAGAAATCTCTAAAAGGTATCAGCAAAATCATTCATCAGGCTTGAATTGAAGACAGGAGAATTTTCTAGCACGGGTAATTATATTCTAAACACCACCTCAACCCAGCTGTAGCTAAAAATAGCTGTAATGTATAAAAAATCACCTCAATCCAATGAATTATGTGATATTTAGGGCAAAGTAATAATGTTGAACACTATGTGTGGATTTATATACCATGTCTCTATTTGGCTACACCAGGGCCGATAAAACACAGATGATCGAAGAATATTCCTGGATAGCTTCGATGATTGTCTTAACGTGTCTTAACGTTTTAAGACGTTTGACACATTGATAGATCTTACGAGCACTAGGTAGTGGCCTACCTCTACTTAGCTGGCTGCTACACCAACTCATACTGTATAATTAAAACAAAAATAAAGCCATGGTTGTCTGGAAATAAAGCATATACCATCACTTCTGCTCTGCCTAAGTATCTACAATCACTCAACAACAAACATGCACCAGGTCAGACCACTGGAGATTGAACTAGCAAACGAGTCTGTATCCAACAGCAATTCCTTGAGGTTGTTAGGCTGAGTGTCCCAGGTTGTTTGTTTTATTGTGATCTGATGCCATAATTGTGACTTTGTGTCTAATTTCCCTTTCGGCCCACTTTGCTTAGCCTTAGGGCAAGGGAGATTGGGCTATCTCCTTTTCTTAGCCTTAGCCCTATCTCCTTTGCTTAGCCTTAGCCCTATCTCCTTTGCTTAGCCTTAGCCCTATCTCCTTTTCTTAGCCTTAGCCCTATCTCCTTTGCTTAGCCTTAGCCCTATCTCCTTTGCTTAGCCTTAGCCCTATCTCCTTTGCTTAGCCTTAGCCCTATCTCCTTTGCTTAGCCTTAGCCCTATCTCCACAGCCTGCTGCTGTTTGCACCGCAGCCTCTGTATCCAGCCCAGCTCACACTGCTTCACACACACACACACACACACACACACACACACACACACACACACACACACACACACACACACACACACACACTGCTTCTAATTCAGCCAGATTAGTTCATTAAGCACCCTGTCATTAGTATAATGAGCATGCCAAACGAACCAATGCTACAATGTGACTTTTACCATTTAGAAAATCTGGCCCCTCTCACTAGTCAGCAATGCTCTCACTGAATCACAAAAGGTCCCGAGCAGAGAAAGCAGATCTGAAATCTGGAGATTTTATTGTCAATGTGTAATGGTTGTGTAATTCTTAGTACGCTAGATTCATGTAAAAGGGGGAAAGAGCTAAAATGAATTCTGCTCGTATTAAACAATGAGAGATTATATGATACCATCGGAAAGGCCATATCAATTAATTGGGTGCGTCCTATAGCAAACAAACGACTAGCACTTTAAAGGGTAAATTCTATTGTTTCTGATTGAATTATCACAGATATGACGAAGAGTATTCTCTATAAGATAATACATTGCAGATGATGATTTAATTACATGCAGCATTTTAACTTTGTCTATGCTAAGGGGAAAACAACCACAGAAAAAATGATTATTCATCCAACACCGAACGCTTAATAACACAGAGTTCAGAACGAAAAATGATTTAATTTAATTTAATGGTTTAGAGGTAAAACCCAATGCGAGACAATCACAATCACATTGCCATCACCAAAAACAATGATAGAGATTGCGAGCTAGCCACAGAACAGAACTGAATAACAATGGTGTGACATCACCAATAGAATACCTAGCCTAGTGCAAGGCGAGGCCTCAGATTGCCTGATAAATGAACTGGATGTCAGCCTCTCTGATCTATGGAGTGCAGTAGATAGATGCTCTTTGTCCTTGGAGATTACCTCAGCGTACAATGGCCTATTCCCTTGAGATGTAGAGGGTACACTCACTATCACCTGCGCCTTGGCTCGCACTGACGAGCGGGGCAAAACAACAAGTCTCATACACTTTCATTGTAGTGAGTGAGGTAGCTATGATACAAATACTCTGTTCCATGTCCCATACTCTTTCATTGTACTGAGGAAGCAGCATGAGCCAGAACGAGAGAGTTAATTACACTGAACAAAAATATAAACGCAACATGTAAAGAGTTGGTCCCATGTTTCATGAGCTGAAATAAAAGATACAAGAAATGTTCCATAAGCACAAAAAGCTAACACTAGATACTAACTGGTTTTCTGATCCACGCCCCTACCTTTTTTTTAAAGGTATCTGTGACTAACTGTTTCCAGTCATGTAAAATCCATAGATTAGGGCCTAATGAATTTATTTAATATTGACTGATTTCCTTGTATCAACTGTAACTAATTAAAGTCGTTTTAATGGTTGCATGTTGCTTTAATATTTTCAGTGTTCAGTGTATATAATGTGAATTAATTACTGTAATATATTCAATTTAATGCTGACCCAAGTGATTCTTAGCCTCAACGGACAAGGCTTCAGTGAACGCCAAGGTAGCGATTGTTAGGCTACATCAAAGGACCATCACCAGACCCCTTGACATTTTTTATGTCATGGACACATTTGCAGTTCTGACAAGCACATACTGATTGCCTTCCCCAAAAAACAACTCTATCATGTTCTTCTTGTGGTTCTTAGAATAACTGAAGAAGACATTCCACTTACTCTATTTCTGGAACTTTCATGTCATGGAATGAGATTGTACTCTAATGACAAATCATCAAAATGAACAGATATCAACTCTAAGTACACCTTCTGAGTACCCAAAGTAGTGGAGATAGTTTGGAGAACTGTGTTCTTGTGATGAGTAACCATGGCTATGCTTTAGCTCAGTGGGCTATAAATCTGGCCATGGTATAGGCCTAGTAAATGCTGGGGGGGATAGTTCTCATTTCCATCTAGCCATTACTGTCTCCATGCCTCTAATGTCAATTATCTCTGGATCCTTATTAACTAGGGCACAAGAGGACTGAACACACACACACACAGGACCACACTATGAACACACACAGGACCACACTATGAACACACACACACACACACACACACACACACAGAGGACCATGCTATGAACACACACAGGACCATGATATGAACACACACACACACACACACACACACACACACACACAGAGGACCATGGTATGAACACGCAAAGGTAGTAGCCTAGCAGTGTGAGAAAACACAAGATGATCATTCTCCTGACCCAGCATTGCAGCAAACCAGTGAACATGTTGACAGTGATAGTCAAAGCACATCTCCAGAAGAAGTTGTGTTGTTGTTAGCATAGAGTTACCCATAAGACAAACATCCAGGGATAGATGGTGCTGTGTTCTCGAAGCAAGCAGTAGCCTATGTTCTGAGACATATAAACTGGTGACATTTTCCTTGTCACAATACGTGCCGTCACTCTCAATGAACTATGGGCCTCAAGACAGCAGCAGCAGCACCAGACAGATCAGTCCCATGTGAGCAATGATGAGCATGTATAATCCACTACCGGGCTACTCCACTCAGAGGTGTGACACTTTAAAAGATCTTCCATTCACACAATGGTGGAGGAGCAGAGTACAGACTGCTCCAAGAGGTGCACCTGTATGCCCCAGTCTCATGTTTTGCATAGCACTCGAACACGGCACCGTTGTCAAGAGACTTAGGCGGCAGAGTAGGCTTTACGCTGATGATCAAAATGTCTGTTTTGCTTCCCTACAGGTACATTTCAGAGCAGCAGCATCATCATCAGATGCTCAAGGGCACATTGGCAGATTTCTTACCTAGTCAACTCAGGGATTCAAACCAGCAACCTTTTGGTTACTGGCTAAACTCCACTAACCAAAGTATATGGGTGTTAAATGCAATGTAAAGGTGAATGGAGGGAGGAGTAGAAGAGATGGGGCGGCAGGTAGCCTAGTGGTTAAGATCATTGAGCCAGTAACTGAAAGGTCGCTAGTTTGAATCCTCGACTAGGTGAAAAATCTGTCGATGTGCCCTTGAGCTCCTGTAAGTCTGCTAAATGACTCAAATTTAAATGTAATGATGTGAAGGAGAAGAGATCATGTGAAGAATAAAAAATGGAAATTGGAAGTCAGTTAAGAACAAATTCTTATTTACAATGATGGCCTACCGAGGAACAGTGGGTTAACTGTCTTGTTCTGGGGCAGAACGACAGATTTTTACCTTGTCAGCTCGGGGATTGGATCCAGCCACCTTTCGGTTACTGGCCCAAAGCTCAACCACTGGGCTACCTGCCACCCCAAAAGGAAATGCTTTGACTTGACAATGACTAATTCCAGGAAAATCAGAGTCTGAATCTACTGCTGCAGTCGTGTTAGTGATGACAAAAGACCCAGATAGTGCCACTCGGTCACAAAGAAGTCTGTCTGCAGTGCATTGCAGAGGGCAGCATGCTGTCATCCACTCAGTATACTGAGACAGGGCCAAATAGATACATACAGTACATGTTTCTAAGGATATTGGGCAGCCTCTTGGTACATTTTGGTCATTTAGCAGACGCTCTTATCCAGAGAGACTTACAGGAGCAATTATGGTTAAGTCCCTTGCTCAAGGGCACATTGGCAGATTTCTTACCTAGTCAACTCAGGGATTCAAATCAGCAACCTTTTGGTTACTGGCTAAACTCCACTAACCAAAGTATAGTCATCAGCTGATTCTCTAATATGAACTAATAGTCCTCCTCTCTCTGTACACTGACCAGCCACATTATGTAACAGCATGTCCCTTTTCCATCATTTTCCAATAGAGAATGACCTTGAGAGTCAAAATCCAACAACACCCATACATACATTAACACATGCTCAGATATATACATACAAGCACTATCGATGACATGTTTAATATGCACTGCAAATCTTGCAATCATGATTTCTTAGCACTACCACAAAAAAGAGCATGGTTTTATGAAAATATATCAGTCTAAGATGAAAGGACATACGATATAAAACAAATCTACATTTAAAAGTCAGTTTTCAGTTTTGGGATTATTTCTATCATTATTTCACCATGCCACGCATGCATTTGTTTCTAAACTAGCATCGCCCGGCAAATCAAATGGTTCCATCCTTGCAGCCAAGCCAGCGCGAGCCCAGTGAGCGCATACAAACGTGCCAGAAGCGAGGCAGCATCCCCTAAGCACTACATCAGAACCACAACAAGAGGAAAGAAAGAAAGCTCAGAGGAAAATGCCACATTACAACTGCATTTTAAAATGTCATATATTGCATTTGGAAAATGAATGAAAACAACACCACACATTAACTGTATCTATTGACATGTAGCCTTTTTCTAGTTGTAGGCTACTCTTGATACTTTTGTTTTTGAAAAATCCACCAGTGAAGTAGGCTAAACCACTCCCGCCCCATTCAGTACCAGGCTATTTGTTTGGGAAACAAAGGGCCATAACTGACATTATTGTTTTCTGTATTCTCTTAATAAATATATTATATGATTTGCAGTCCTGCTGTTGATCCATTATGATATAGCCTCTTAAGAAGATTGAGATATGCTTCCCCAATGTAAAATTACATCTAGCCTAACCTAATTAATTAATACAACTGTATTAGTCTGTAGTATAATGTATAAAGATTATCTTTACAAATCATAATTGAATAGAGGGAAAGTTTCACAATGCATTTTACAGTAATCCACAATAAATAAAAAAACATATTTACCTTGCAAGAGTGCGAAGTTAACTGGTCTTTGCTCTCTTCTTCAGAGTAGGTTATATGTGCGGACAGAGACTATTAGTCAAACGTCTTGTCGAGGCTTGTGGTGACGTTTTCTTGGGAAGAAATGAGCCTCGTCGAAAATCACTGATGCAGTTCCAAGGATTCTGCAAGTAAGTAGGACCGTCCACACACACACACACGCTCGCTGAGGACACAATGAAGCGCAGCGTCAGACCGTGTGTATCACGACTCTCTCTCTCCCTGTCGCCCTCACACAGAGTGGTTGATGCCAGGCATGCAATGGACCACTGTTTTGGTGGGGTGTTTTTTGAGTTTGCGCATGAGGAAATGAATACGCCTTCTACTGCACCTATGCTATCTGTGAAGTAGAATGATTTTTATGTGGATTAAATGTGCAGTCTAATGAGGGTCGTTGTCAACATATATAGCCTATGATAGGAATATAAATGGAAAAATATATTAATATCAAAGTACATTCCCCAGATCCTGGTGGTAGGTAGGGGTAGGTCTACTACATATAATCTGCTATTATGCCTATTGATTATATTCTGCCATTACTATCAAATCAGTCCTACTTTCAAAGTGAACAACAACATTTGAACAATCAACAAATACCGACTGACAATGTAACAAAGCATCTCTTTATGCTTATTTTAAAAGGCCGCCACTACCAAAAGTTAGGCTGATTATCTATTCTTACAGCATATCTGACGCCAAGGCTTTACTTACCTTCGTTGCCTCACGCGCAAGTGGCATTTCGCGCCAAACAGCAACACAGCTGGTGGTGGCAGCAGCATCAGCACCGCACAGACCACAGCGTCCAGTTTCGCTACAAAATAAATGGCTAACTAGCTAACTTTAGCTAGTTACTTTGTTTTGAATCTGTAAAAGTTTTCTCTGGTAAGTCATCAAATAAGTGTCGGGTTGTGAAAACGCTATTATTGTAGGTAGCCACTTGTATTTTACAAACTATACACATCTACAATATTACGAGCTAGCTAGTTTGGTTGGTAGGGTAACTTAAAGTTTGCTAGTTAGCTAGCTAAGCTTGCTAGCTATTATTTTCAAAAAGTTGTCAGGGATGTCAATAATGACATTATCTGAATCCATCTAAAACGGCCCTTCAATTTTGTATATATTTAGATTTTGAACCAATACAAAGCAGGGACTTTTGTTCAATAATACAATGATGTGTTTGTGGTGGCAGCCAATTCATATGGTTTTTTATTAAATACAGAAGGTACAGTCGTGGCCAAAAGTTTTGAGAATGACACAAATATAAATTTTCACAAATTCTGCTGCCTCAGTTTGTATGATGGCAATTTGCTTATACTCCAGAGTGTTCTGAAGAGTGATCAGATGAATTGCAAAGTCCCTCTTTGCCATGCAAATGAACTGAATCCCCCAAAAACATTTCCACTGCATTTCAGCCCTGCCACAAACGGACCAGCTGACATCATGTCAGTGATTCTCTCGTTAACACAGGTGTGGGTATTGACGAGGACAAGGCTGGAGATCACTCTGTCACGCTGATTGAGTTTCAATAACAGACTGGAAGCTTCAAAAGGAGGGTGGTGCTTGGAATCATTGTTCTTCCTCTGTCAACCATGGTTACCTGCAAGGAAACACGTGCCGTCATCATTGCTTTGCACTAAAAAGGCTTCACAGGCAAGGATATTGCTGCCAGTAAGATTGCACCTAAATCAACCATTTATCGGATCATCAAGAACTTCAAGGAGAGCGGTTCAATTGTTGTGAAGAAGGCTTCAGGGTGCCCAAGAAAGTCCAGCAAGCGCCAGGACCATTTCCTAAAGTTGATTCAGCTGCGGGATCAGGGCACCACCAGTACAGAGCTTGCTCAGTAATGGCAGCAGGCAGGTGTGAGTGCATCTGCATGCACAGTGAGGCGAAGACTTTGAGGATGGCCTGGTGTCAAGAAGGGCAGCAAAGAAGCCACTTCTCTCCAGGAAAAACATCAGGGACAGACTGATATTCTGCAAAAGGTACAGAGATTGGATTGCTGAGGACTGGGGTAAAATCATTTTCTCTGATGAATCCCCTTTCCGATTGTTTGGGGCATCCGGAAAAAGCTTGTCCGGAGAAGACAAAGTGAGCGCTACCATCAGTCCTGTCATGCCAACAGTAAAGCATCCTGAGACCATTCGTGTGTGGGGTTGCTTCTCAGCCAAGGGAGTGGGCTCACTCACAATTTTGTCTAAGAGCACAGCCATGAATAAAGAATGGTACCAACACATCCTCCGAGAGCAACTTCTCCCAACCATCCAGGAACAGTTTGGTGGCGAACAATGCCTTTTCCAGCATGATGGAGCTCCTTGCCATAAGGCAAAAGTGAAAACTAAGTGGCTCGGGGAACAAAACATACATTTTTTTTAACCAACAAATTCTGACAAACTCCAAGCATTGATTATGCAAGAATGGGCTGCCATCAGTCAGAATGTGGCCCAGAAGTTAATTGACAGCATGCCAGGGTGGATTGCAGAGGTCTTGAAATAGAAGTGTCAACACTGCAAATATTGACTCTTTGCATCAACTTCATGTAATTGTCAATAAAAGCCTTTGACACTTATGAAATGCTTGTAATTATACTTCAGTATTCCATAGTAACATCTAATAAAAATATCTAAAGACACTGAATCAGCCAACTTTGTGGAAATTTATATTTGTGTCATTCTCAAAACATTTGGCCACGACTGTACAATAGCAAATGGAAATGAGTGATGGGCATTCCGAGTCTTTTCGGTGAGCCGGCTCCTTTGTCTCCCAAACAGCTCTTCGTTGAAAATGGTTAAAATCGAACTAGAACCATGAACAAGTTGCAAATCTCTAATGTAAATACCATTATGTCAGATCATGAAATTCAAATGCAATTTTACCTGGCCAAATTATTAGATGGTCAGCTATTGTTTATGTGTGGACCAGATTGACGCGCTTTCCACACAATTTATTGTTTCTGAAGTGAGGATAATTATTTTGTAACTTAGTTGCAGAAAAATGTTGTTTTGAGCTCAAAAAGTAGTAGCACTATGCAAATCAGGGAGCCAAATTAACGCCTCTTTCACCGATGCGATTCGGTTCCCGACATTCACCAAAATGATCCGTTCAAATAGAGCAGTTTGTTCACGAAAGACTCATCACTAATGGAAATCAGACACATACAATTTACATTGGTTACATATTCAAACCGTTTCTCACCTGCTGTAATGTTATGTAAACATATATTATGTTTATGGACCGTTTGTTTATTCAGTGCTACAGTATTAAATCCAGTAACTGATGATTATATATTTTGCTTTGAAGGTTTTTGCTGAAGTACCTTTCATCTGTTAAGATTTGGTTTCACTGAAAGGTGAGTCATAGGAATAAACTACTGCTTTGATGTATTTTCAGGGTGCAAAGCTCCATTTTCAGCAGTTGGTTGTAAATGCTGAAAGAAGTATACAGTTGAAGTCGGAAGTTTACATACGCTTAGGTTGGACTCATTAAAACTCGTTTTTCAACCACTCCACAAATTTCTTGTTAACAAACAATAGTTTTGGCAAGTCGGTTAGGACATCTACTTTGTGCATGACACAAGTAATTTTTCCAACAATTGTTTATAGACAGATTCCAGTGGGTCAGAAGTTTACATACACAAAGTTGATGTGCCTTTAAACAGCTTGGACAATTCTAGAAAATGATGTCATGGCTTTAGAAGCTTTTGATATGCTAATTTACATCATTTGAGTCAATTGGAGGTGTACCTATGGATGTATTTCAAGGCATACCTTCAAACTCAGTGCCTCTTTGCTTGACATTTTGGGAAAATCTAAAGAAATCAGCCAAGACCTCCACAAGTCTGGTTCATCCTTGGGAGCAATTTCCAAACGCCTGAAGGTACCATGTTCATCTGTACAAACAATAGTACGCAAGTATAAACACCACGAAACCACTCAGCCATCATACCGCTCAGGAAGGAGACACGTTCTGTCTCCTAGAGATGAAGGTACTTTGGTGAGAAAAGTGCAAATCAATCACAGAACAACAGCAAAGGACCTTGTGAAGATGCTGGAGGAAACAGGTACACAAGTATCTAGATCCACAGTAAAACAAATCCTATATTGACAACCTGAAAGGCCGCTCATCAAGGAAGAAGCCACTGTTCCAAAACCGCCATAAAAAAAGCCAGATTACGGTTTGCAACTGCACATGGGGACAAAGATCACACTTTTTGGAGAAATGTCCTCTGGTTTGATGAAACAAAAATAGAACTGTTTGACCATAATGACCATTGTTATGTTTGGAGGAAAAAGGGGGAGGCTTGCAAGCTGAAGAACACATCCCAACCGTGGGGGTGGCAGCATCATGTTGTAGGGGTGGTTTGCTGCAGGAGGGACTGGAGCACTTCACAAAATAGATGGCATCATGAGAACGGAAAATTATGTGGATATATTGAAGCAACATCTCAAGACATCAGTCAGGAAGTTAAAGCTTGGTCGCAAATGGGTCTTCCAAATGGACAATGACCCCAAGCATACTTACAAAGTTGTGACAAAATGGCTTAAGGAAAACAAAGTCAAGGTATTGGAGTGGCCATCACAAAGCCCTGACCTCAACCCTATAGACAATTTGTAGGCAGAACTGAAAACGTGTGTGCGAGCAAGGAGGCCTACAAACCTGACTCAGTTACACCAGCTCTGTCAGGAGAATGGATCAAAATTCAAAACTTTTCCCGAAAAGTTTGACTCAAGTTAAACAATTTAAAGGCAATGCTACCAAATAGTAATTGCGTGTAGAACTTCTCACCCACTGGGAATTTGATGAAAGAAATTAAAGCTGAAATAAATCACTCTCCTATTATTCTATTATTTTACTAGAATTAAATGTCAGGAATTGTGAAAAACTGAGTTTAAATGTATTTGGCTAAGGTGTATGTGAACTTCCGACTTCAGCTGTACAGTTACTATCAAATCATACAGTAATGCTGTATTCCATTTAGCTGGCCAAATGTATTGCACTTGCCATAAGCCTATATGTAAATTATCAACCATATTGAAATAAGAAGCTACAAAAGATTTCCTTTGCTTTTAATTCTGTAATCATTAGCTCATCAGTCTATAAGTGTGTTTCTCAAATGAATTGCATCTTTGATATGCCATACACACTTTATAAACAACATATCTTACTCAATGTGTTCTCTCTGAAATAAATATAGGTTGAAAGTAAATCTGTCTTTGTTTTAGGTGTAGTGGATAAAAAAAGGAATGGATCAACACACACAAGATGTCTGTTTTCCCATTGAGGAAGATACCGCTCCATTGTCTCCTAAACGACTAAGGACAGATTGCACAATAACAAACAAACACAGTTGCAAAACCCATTTCAAATTCCCAGAACCATTGAGTTTCCGGAACAACGATGGTGTCACATCACTGCAGAATAGGCCTATTCTTCAGGAGGACAAAACACATAGAGTTGAATCTGACCATGAATATCTCAAATACACAGTGACAGGATTTCATTGTGAAGAAATGGGAAAAGAGGAGAGTACAGCTCTCGGAGATAATCAGACATGCGCAGGTTCATGTGTAATCAGTCCTCACAGTACAGATGGAGACTCTCAAGGTCTATGTCAAGGGCTAGATGAGCAACATGATCCACTTAGTGAAACAGGCACCTCTTCTTACAGCTTTCACTCTAGAAATGAAGCAGGGTGTGTGTCAGCAAAGTCTCACTCTTCTGATGACAGAACAACTGATACATCCTCAAGTCATGATTTCAATCAGCCTGGGAAATCACTCAAATGCAGTCTCACCGGTACTAGTCCCTCAGCAGATGAAGAAGCAGTGACTGAACAAAATGGTGAAAGCCGCCTCCCAGGAACCGACCACAGCTCAAGTGTGAGTGACGGTACTGAAGAATCTGATTACACCTGTGAAAGCCTTGCTCTGAATTCAGCCATTTACAGTATAGGCTTCATCAAAGGATCTACTGAAGGTGAAAATAATCACCAGATTCAGAATGAGGATAAACATGGATTCAATCAAAGTATCTGCTGTGAGAAAGAGGCCAGGCGTTACCCATTACCCAGTGATTACAGAGAGGGCTGCGAGTCATCTGGCTCTCATGCTGAAACTGAACCTTTTGGGAACTTTACAGGAGTGAAAAAAAATGAGGGAAATGTAGCCAGAGAAAATGCAGATGTCTGCGATAGAGAAGCAAAAGCCCAAGTTAACAAGGAGTACTTCAGGCATAATGACAGCTCTGCTGCAGCTGAGACAGTAGTTGAATATGTAGATGGCTCCGTTGTCACTTGTTGTACGGTATTAGACAGACCTGTACTGAGTGATGGGGCTGAGATCAATATGGGTCTTAAGCATGAGGATCTCCGTGAACAAACATTAGGGCACGCTGTTGGCACTGTGACAGTTGAAACTTTGTGTGAACTGGGTGTTGATCACAACACAACACAGAAACTGTCGGTTTCAACACACCTCAGTCAAAAGCCAGCTGATGTTAATCGCAACAAGATAGCAAGTGTAACTGATCATTCAGTTTTCTCTGACATCAACGGAGTGGCTCTAGAAACGATGTCTCCTCTCCACCCACCACAACCAGAATATACCACGTCTCCTCTCCACCCACCACAACCAGAATATACCACGTCTCCTCTCCACCCACCACAACCAGAATATACCACGTCTCCTCTCCACCCACCACAACCAGAATATACCACGTCTCCTCTCCACCCACCACAACCAGAATATACCACGCCTCCTCTCCACCCACCACAATCAGAATATACCACGCCTCCTCTCTACCCACCACAACCAGAATATACCACTTCTCCTCTCCACCCATCACAACCAGAATATACCACTTCTCCTCTCCACCCACCACAACCAGAATATACCACGTCTCCTCTCCACCCACCACAACCAGAATATACTATGTCTCCTCTCCATCCACCACAACCAGAATATACCACGTCTCCTCTCCACCCACCACAACCAGAATATACCACGTCTCCTCTCCACCCACCACAACCAGAATATACCACGTTTCCTCTCCACCCACCACAACCAGAATATACCACTTCTCCTCTCCACCCACCACAACCAGAATATACCACGCCTCCTCTCCACCCACCACAACCAGAATATACCACGCCTCCTCTCCACCCACCACAACCAGAATATACCACATCTCCTCTCCACCCACCACAATCAGAATATACCACGTCTCCTCTCCACCCACCACAACCAGAATATACCACGTCTCCTCTCCACCCACCACAACCAGAATATACCACGTCTCCTCTCCACCCACCACAACCAGAATATACCACGTCTCCTCTCCACCCACCACAACCAGAATATACCACGTCTCCTCTCCACCCACCACAACCAGAATATACCACGTCTCCTCTCCACCCACCACAACCAGAATATACCACGCCTCCTCTCCACCCACCACAACCAGAATATACCACGTCTCCTCTCCACCCACCACAACCAGAATATACCACGTCTCCTCTCCACCCACCACAACCAGAATATACCACGTCTCCTCTCCACCCACCACAACCAGAATATACCACGCCTTCTCTCCATCCACCACAACCAGAATATACTATGTCTCCTCTCCACCCACCACAACCAGAATATACCACGTCTCCTCTCCACCCATCACAACCAGAATATACTATGTCTCCTCTCCACCCACCACAACCAGAATATACCACGTCTCCTCTCCACCCACCACAACCAGAATATACCACTTCTCCTCTCCACCCATCACAACCAGAATATACCACGTCTCCTCTCCACCCACCACAACCAGAATATACCACGTCTCCTCTCCACCCACCACAACCAGAATATACCACGCCTCCTCTCCACCCACCACAACCAGAATATACCACGTCTCCTCTCCACCCACCACAACCAGAATATACCACATCTCCTCTCCACCCACCACAATCAGAATATACTATGTCTCCTCTCCACCCACCACAACCAGAATATACCACGCCTCCTCTCCACCCACCACAACCAGAATATACCACGCCTCCTCTCCACCCACCACAACCAGAATATACCACGTCTCCTCTCCACCCACCACAACCAGAATATACCACGTCTCCTCTCCACCCACCACAACCAGAATATACCACGTCTCCTCTCCACCCACCACAACCAGAATATACCACGTCTCCTCTCCACCCACCACAACCAGAAGATTTCCTCTTGAGGACTGCTGAATATGTCAGGAATGCTACTTTGGAGCTCTCTTTATATTTTGATGCTCAAAATGGAACCCAACTCAAAGGTGAATATGAAGACACCTGTCAGTTATTGGTGGAACAGTGCAGCTGCACAACGGAGGAACATGACACAAGCAGCCAGGGGATCCATCATTGGGAGCCACTTCTCAGCAGCACTCCTGGCCATGAAGAGAGTTATGATGCTGAAGAGGGAAGCAAAGTAAGTTCTGACTCAGCAAAACACCTTTGTGAGGAATGGGACCCAGCTGGCCAGGTTTCTACCATTAAAGACTATCTAAAGACACTTGAGACTGTTAGTTTTCCATCTGAGTACGCAGTTCTGGATGGGATAATGGAGGAAAACGGTGACAGTGTTACAGAAACTGACCTGCATGTCGATTCAGTGAACCAGGAACTTGGAATGATACCTCGATGTGACATGCTAAGCACAGGGGTCATAGGTGCGATGACTGGTGAGTGGATCAACAACTCGCCCAAAATTGCCAACCTACCAATACTCCACCTTCCTGCAGAAGCTACACCTGGAACTGTTCTCTTGCAGGCTGCCAAGGAGGATCCAGCAGTTGATCACACCGACGGAACTGAAGCACTACTCAAGATTGAAAACAATCATGTGGTCCCTTTCACCTCAGTACCCAACGATGCTGTCGTCCCAGGATCAGATTCTAACCCAGAGGATGACACAGTACGGGACCGAGAGGAGGACCGATCAGTCTCAGTCATGCCATCTGCGGCACACATTCTCTCTGACTGTGTGCCAGCTGGGTTTGACACATTTGAAAAGATCCAGCTCTGTCCCCTTGACACCAATGGCCTGGAGCACAGCCCTCTCCTCAGCAGCTCGCCCAGTCGAACGTTTAAAACGGAGTTCCAACACCACAGTGCTGGTGGCACTATGCACTCAGGAGAGAGTGATGAAGAGGACATAGCAGAGGAAGAAGAGGACCAGTGCCAAGAAGAAGCTGAGAAGGGATTTTTTCACTGTGAAAACACCAAGTTTAATGAAGTTCCTGTCCCTGACTTTATCTCACCCCAAATCTCTCCATCATTGAGTCCAGAAATGCCTTGCCAGTCTTCTATTCTTTTCTGTGAAACTTCCCAGTTTGATTCTCCCCCTCAGGCAAAACTCCCAACTCTCACCTCTGACAAAAACATCCATCCGGTCTCTGAAACCCATGACTTCCCAGAGTTTGAAATAAAGGAGAGGTTCGACATGGTCATGGAAGAGCTCAGTTTGTATTTCGAGATCAGTGACGAGGCAGGTTATCAATCATCCAAAAGAGCAACGTCTGAACAGTGCAGCGTTAGGGACCCTGGAGCTGAGGAGGACAACACTGATTTAATGACGTGAGTGTTTCTATTGTTTTTATTATGGTTACTGTGTGACTAACTCATTTCCCTTTGGGGATTAAAGGGATACTTTTGGATTTTGGCAATTAAGCTTCTTATGTACTTCCCCAGAGTCAGGTGAACTCCAGGATACCATTTTTATGTATCTGCATCCAGTATGAAGAAAGTTAGAGGTAGTTTTGCAAGCCAATTCTAACTAGTGTTAGCACAAAGACCGGAAGTCTTCGGGATCAGCTAGCATTGGCACACGAAACAACCTCCTTATGAACTTCCTTCATATCCCAAACTATCCCTTTAATAAAGTATTATCGCTCTCATCTCCTAGACGGAGCAGTAGTGACCGTCCAAGCAGCCAGTTTGCAGTGGAAGACGAACCACGTGGAGGCACATCAATGGGAGATGGTGACCACGGTCTGAAAACATATCAAGCAGAACCAGAAACTACATGTACCACTGGGGGCCTTGACTGCGAGCAGGAGGTGCCTCTTGAATGCTGTCATCACAGCACAGAAGGAGAGGACTCCATGTACTCTTCAGTCAAGCACAAAGGTTGGTGTGATTCGACATTGAACAAAAGGCCTTGGTCTGATACTTCACTCTCTAGATAAATGTCTTGCATAAAGATGTCTCAGAAAACAAGTTTTTTGATGTAACCCTAACAAGAATGTTAACTGAGTAGTTTGTATTTTTATTTTTATTGCATCAATCCGACACCTATCGGATGGTGTTTTTTTTCTTTCTTGTTGTCAATTTGCAGACTATCAATACACATTCCAAAATTATATGCAACAATAGAATTAAAACACAGCCATAGAAAAAACTGTTTTGTTGTTGTTGTTGTTGTGGGGACAGTGATAGCTTATCAAAACATGAACAGAGTAATCCTGCCTTAACATGACGGTATTATTATTGGATTGTGTCGACAGATCACTCCAGGGGGCAAGGAGCAGATGAGAAATGCAAGCTGTGGTCTCCTGCGTTCATGTTTCTCCCATGCCTGGACCAGTTAAACCAAAGTGGGTTACACATTCCCACTCTGAGGGGAGTATTTTGTTAAAAATCAGCAGGTTGTAAAAGGTTTTAGTTGAAGTAAGGCGTTTCAGTAATTGGAGATATTTATTTATTCACTGAGTCCTTTTACAGCTCTTGGAGCATCATGCTATCGACAGCAGCTCTCTAACATATCTGGCCTGTTAATTGGAGGCCTAGATATTGTACACTACACTGTACTGTATGCAGCAGGTGGTAGTCTTTTCACACACATAAGTACAGTACTAAATAATGTATTTATTCTTGTCTCCTTGCCCCCAGGAAAGCCTGAGCAACCAAAAAGATTGGAGCCTCTGAAAACATGCACACGTCCCATCAGGGTTGGACTCTCCAAGAAGGCTAAGACTAAACAACTTCACCCCTACTCCAAGTGAGCACTTGATGAAATGTATTTAGCTGGATATGTTACCTTATTTTATTTTAACTTCATTTACACAGGGAAGTTCACCTTGACTTTTTCCACATTTTGTTACGTTACAGCTTTATTCTAAAATTGATTAAATTGTTATTTTGCCCTCATCAATCTACACAAACTGCTCCATAATGACAAAGCAAAAACAGGTTTTTAGAAATTTTTGGAAATGTATAAAAAAAAAAAAAACGGAAACAGTACATTTACATAAGGATTCAGACCCTTTACTCAGTACTTTGTTGAACCATCGATTACGGTGATTACAGCCTCAAGTCTTCTTGGATATGACGCTACAAGCTTGGCACACCTGTATTTTGAGAGATTCTCCCATTCTTCTCTGCAGATCCTCTCAAGCTCTGTCAGTTTGGATGGGGAGTGTCGCTGCACAGCTATTTTCAGGTCTCCAGATATGTATGATTGGGTTCAAGTCTGGGCTCTGGCTGGGCCACTCAAGGACATTCAGAGACTTGCCCTGAAGCCACTCCTGCGTTGTCTTGGCTGTGTGCTTAGGGTTGTTGTCCTGTTGTTGTCCTTCCTCCAGAAGGGACGCTTGGCATTCAGGCCAAAGAGTTCAATCTTAGTTTCATCAGACCAGAGAATCTTGTTTCTCATGGTCTGAGAGTTCTTTAGGTGCCTTTTGGCAAACTCCAAGCGGGCTGTCATGTGCCTTTTACCGAGGAGTGGCTTCCGTCTGGCCACTCTACCATAAAGGCCTGATTGGTGGAGTGCTGCAGAGATGGTTGTCTTTCTGGAAGGTTTTCCCATCTCCACAGAGGAACTCTGGAGCTCTGTCCGAGTGACCTTCGGGTTCTTGGTCAGCTCCCTGACCAAGGCCCTTCTCCCCGATTGCTCAGTTTGGCCGGGCGGCCAGCTCTAGGAAGAGTCTTGTTGGTTCCAAACTTTTTCAATTTAAGAATGATGGAGGCAACTGTGTTCTTGGGGACCTTCAATGCTGCAGACATTTTTTGGTACCCTTCCCCAGATCTGTGCCTCGACACAATCCTGTCTCGGAACCTCTACGGACAATCCCTTCGACTTCATGGCTTGGTTTTTGCTCTGACATGCACTGTCAACTGTCCAATCAATTTAATTTACCACAGGTGGACTCAAAGTTGTAGAAACATCTCGATGATGATCAATGGAAACAGGATGTACCTGAGCTCTCATAGCAAAGGGTCTGAATACTTATGTAAAGAAGGTATTTTTGTTTTACATTTTTAATACATTTGCAAAAATGTATAAAACCCTGTTTTTGCTTTGTCATAATGGTATATTGTGTGTAGATTGATGGGGAACATTTTTTGTTTAATCCATTTTAGAATAAACGTAACAAAATGTAGAAAAAGTCAAGGGGTCTGAATACTTTCCGAATCCACTGTATGTACTATCTTATGAATAATATGTTACCGTGTTCTAATTATTTCAATTTTCGGAGTATTTATTGATGGAAGTTATGTATTTCATATTGTTTTGCAAATGTACATTTGAATGGCCTTGCTACATTATTGTGGGAGGTTTGGAGATGTTGAAAAAACTTGTTCACCAGAGGATACATATGGTATACTTGATATATCGAGATACTTGATATATCCCTAGGCTAAACTCTTCTCTCTTACATACTTATTATCATTATCACACACTGACTTCTCATTCTGTTAACACTACCTTATGAACAAGTAAATAATTTAGAAAACAAGCCAGTCTCCAATAAATGTGTCAATTTGTCAGTTTTTCTATAAAGCTCCACAGACTCCACTAAAATCCTGATTTAGTATAATTTCCCTGGGACAGTCTGGGACAGGTCCCCCAGGTGATGAGAGTGACAATGAAATATGTATTTGCGGAAATGTAATGGTGGGGATGATAATAGTCTAGTATACCAAGAGAGACTGTGCGTAGCTTTACAAAATAAGGCTGATATTAAATATTTCAACTTTTGTTGCTAAATCCATAATTTTTAATCATGATCAGACTAAACCGTCAGGGTACTGAACACGGGTGGACAAACTGGTGGATGTGACAAACTAAAACCCACAAATTCTGACAAACTCCCAAGCATTGATTATGCAAGAATGGGCTGCCATCAGTCAGGATGTGGCCCAGAAGTTCATTGACAACATGCCAGGGCGGATTGCAGAGGTCTTGAAAAAGAAGGGTCAACACTGCAAATATTGACTCTTTGCATCAACTTCATGTAATTGTCATAAAAGCCTTTGACACTTTTGAAATGCTTTTGTAATTATACTTCAGTATTCCATAGTAACATTGACAAAAATATCTGAAGACACTGAATGAAGCAGCAAACTTTTTCAGTTTTCTAATGCTTTTCTGATTACATTAATGGTCAGGTTTGTACTTCGTTGAAAGAGATATTGTCTCGATTGTAACTAACTGACAGACCTTCATGCAGTCCTACAGGTTACTGCAGGATTTCTTAAAACGCTACTAGCAGGAAGTTACATGCACCTGCAATCTAAACTAAGCTTGTTTGCATCGAAAAACCCACAAGAATAAACCAGTAGATCACTTGAGCTCACGTTATTTTAGCACGTATTGATGGTTTAACAACAGATTAGATGGCGATAATCTTGTGGCTTTCGATGGTTGCAATTGGCCCATTAAGGCGCTTGATTGGGATTGAGAAACACTTCAAAGCCTCACTCAGAGCCAGGAGGTATATTTATTTTTTGAAGATCTTAGAAAATTACTCCTCTCAATCCTTCGCAGATGCTCCCCCATGTAATTAATTTACCGCAATTATGAGCTCCAATAATGATGTAACCCGGGATCCAAGATCTTAAATACTACTGACAATGAAAACATGTTATTAGCGGGAAGGGTCCAAAAATGTGAGAATTAGGCACACTTAGATATGTTTGTTTTTATTAAAATGGACATGGTATATTCAAGGCACCAGGAGACTAGAAACTGCAACATTCAGCTAGAGACCTCGCATATACCATATACAGTGCCTTCGGAAAGTATTCAGCCTTATTCTAAAATGGATTAAATTGTTTTTCTTCCTCATCAATCATCACAGAATACCCCATATAGAGGTTTTTAGAAATGTTTGCAAATTTATTCAAAATAAAAAACAGAAATATTACATTTACATAAGTAGTCATACCCTTTACTCAGTACTTTTTGAAGCACCTTTGGAAGCAATTACATTATTGAGTCTTCTTGGGTATAACGCTACAAGCTTGGAAAACCTTTATTTGGGGAGTTTCTCCCATTGTTCTATGCAGATCCTCTCAAGCTCTGTCAGGTTGGATGGGGAGGGTATCTTGCACAGCTATTTACAGGTCTCTCCAGAGATGTTCGCCATTACATAAATATAATTGTACACTTGAAAGGGATCTCTTTTCCCTTCATACCCAGCCCTCCTGCAGATAGATGTCAACTGTATCAGAAAAGTGTGACCAGATATTTTTAATGAGTATAGAAAGGCCCGGCGAAGACCGATATACCATATTTCACAGCATGTTTCTCCAATGGAAGACAAACTGTTACATCATCCACTTCATATTTTATTTTGATTTACCAGATAAACAGCTACAGCATCTATCACACACAAATCCAAAGCATCAGGTATCTGTCATCATGGCCATTGACAGTGTTATATACTGTACCTCTTGAATAACAGAAAACAGTACCTTAGTGAGGTTATTTTTGGCTGCGTTTAGACATGCAGCCCAATTGTTTTCCACTAATTTGTCTTTTGACCAATCACATCAGATATTTTCACATCAGCTCTTTTTCAGGGCTGATCTGATTGGTCAAGTGGTGAGGTTAGCAGTTAGTTTCTGACCCTGGTGCCTCTTATGTAGCATATATTTAACTAAACAACAACTGTATCAGTAGACTATTACACCATCATGACGTTTCTGCCAGAGCAGAATCATAGAATTCAGATGAATTCTGAATCACATATATGAAACACAACAGTAACATACAGTGGGGCCAAAAAGTATTTAGTCAGCCACCAATTGTGCAAGTTCTCCCACTTAAAAAGATGAGAGAGGCCTGTAATTTTCATCATAGGTACACTTCAACTATGACAGACAAAATCAGAGCGCACCGGTTTGAGAATGTCAAGAACTGCAACGCTGCTGGGTTTTTCACGCTCAACAGTTTCCTGTGTGTATCAAGAATGGTCCACCACCCAAAGGGCATCCAGCCAACTTGACACAACTTTGGGAAGCATTGGAGTCAACATGGGCCAGCACCCCTGTGGAACGCTTTCGACACCTTGTAGAGTCCATGCCCCGACAAATTAATTGAGGCTGTTCTGAGGGCAAAAGGGGGTGCAACTCAATGTTTTGTACACTCTGTGTATATGTTTTATTGTCACATCCACCAGCAAGGATAACTTCCTCAAAAGGCCCAGTGCAGTGAAAATGACATTTTCCTGTGTTTATACAACAGCTGATGAAACTAACACTGTACAAGTGTGATAGAAATGTATCAGTGTTATTTCCTGATAGTTGCTAGTTGAAAATGCAATCTACACACAGTGGGGTAAAGCACTTAAGTAAAAATACTTTAAAGTACTACTTAAGAATTTTGGGGGGTATCTGTACTTTACTTCACTATTTATATTTTTGCAAACTTTAACTTTTATTTCACTATATTCCTAAAGAAAATAATAACACTGAACAAAAATATGAACGCAACATGTAAGGTGTTGGTCCCATGTTTCATGAACTGAAATAAAATGTCCCAGAAATGTTCCATATGCACAAAAAGCTTATTTCTCTCAAATGTAAACAAATTAGTTTACATCCCTATTGGTGAGCATGTTTCTCCTTTGCCAAGATAATCCATCCACTTGACAGGTGTGGCATATCAAGAAGCTGATTACAGCATAACCATTACACAGGTGCCCTTTGTGCTGGGGACAATATAAGGCCACTTTAAAATTTGCAGTTTTATTACACAACACAATGCCACAGATGTCTCAAGTTTTGAAGGAGCGTGCAATTGGCATGCTGACTGCAGGAATGTCCACCAGAGCTGTTTCCAGAGAATTTAAGTTTAATTTCTCTACCAAAAACGGCTTCCATTGTCGTTTTAGAGAATTTGGCAAAATTTCCAACCGGCTTCACAACCACAGACCTCCCATGGCTGCACCCCTGCCCAGTCATGTAAAATCCATAGATTAGGGCCTAATGAATTTATTTCAATTGACTGATTTCCTTCTATGAATTGTAACTCAGTAAAATCGTTGAAATTGTTGCATGTTACGTTTATATTTTTGTTCAGTATACTTTTTACTCCAAACATTTTCCCTGACCCCCAAAAGTACTTGTTACATTTTGACAGGAAAATGGTCCAATTCACATTCTGTTCTTCCCTACTGCATCTGATCTCATGGAATTGGTAAACACAAATGCTTTGTTTGTAAATTATGTCTGAGTGTTGGAGTGTGCCTGGCTATTTGTAAAAATTGTGCTGTCTTTTTTGCTTAATATAAGGAATTTGAAAATATTTATACTTTTACGTTTGATACTTAAGCAATTCCATTTACTATTGATACTTAAATATAGTTAAAACAAAATACTTTTAGACTTTTACTCAAGTAGGATTTTACTGGATGACTTTCACTTTTACAGTGCATTCGGAAAGTATTCAGACCCCTTCCCTTTTTCTACATTTTTTTACATTACAGCCTCGTTCTAAATTCCCTTTTTTCCCTCATCTATCTACACACAATACCCTATAATGACAAAGTGAAAACAGTTTTTTTGAATTATTTGCACATTTATTAAACATAAAAAACAAATACCTTATTTACATAACTATTCAGACGCTTTGCTATGAGACTCGAAATTGAGCTCAGGTGCATCCTGTTCCCATTGAACATTTTTAGATGTTTGTACAACTTGATTGGAGTCCACCTGTGGTAAATTCAATTGATTGGACATGATTTGGAAAGGCATACACCTATCTATATAAGGTCCCACAGTTGACAGTGCATGTCAGAGCAAAAAACAAGCCATGGGGTCGAAGGAAATGTCCGTAGAGCGCCGAGACAGGATTGTGTCGAGGCACGGATCTGGGGAAGAGTACCAAAACATTTCTGCAGCTTTGAATTTCCCCAAGAACACAGTGGCCTCCATCATTCTTAACCACCAAGACTCTTCCTAGAGCTGGCCGCCCGGCCAAACTGAGCAATCGGGGGAGAAGGGTCTTGGTCAGGAAGGTTACCAAGAACCCAATGGTCACTCTGACAGAGCTTCAGAATTCCTCTTTGCCGATGGGAGAACATCGGCACAGAACATTTCTACAGCACTCCACCAATCAGGCCTTTATGGTAGATCGGCCAGACGGAAACCACCCCTCAGTAAAAGGCACATGACAGCCGATTTGGAGTCTGCCAAAAGGCACCTATTGGACTCTCAGACCATGAGAAGCAAGATTCTGTGGTCTGATGAAACCAAGATTGAACGCATTGGCCTGAATGCCAAGCGTCACATCTGGAGGAAACCTGGCACCATCCCTACGGTGAAGCATGGTGGTGGCAGCATCATGCTGTGTGGATGTTTTTCTGCGGCAGGGACTGAGAGACTAGTCAAGATCAAGGGAAAGATGAACGGAGCAAAGTATAGAGAGATATTTGGTGAAAACCTGCTCCAGAGCGCTCAGGAGGGGCAAAGGTTCACCTTCCAACAGGACAACAACCCTAAGCACACAGCCAAGACAATGCAGGGGTGGCTTCGGGACAAGTCTCTGAATGTCCTTGAGTGGCCCAGCCAGAGCCCGGACTTGAACCTGATCGAACATCTCTGGAGAGACCTGAAAATAGCTGTGCAGCAACCCTCCCCATCCAACCTGACAGAGCTTGAGAGGATCTGCAGAGAAGATGGGAGAAACTCCCCAAATACAGGTGTGCCAAGCTTGTAGCATCATACCCAAGATGACTCAGTGCTGTAATCGCTGCCAAAGGTGCTTCAGCACAGTACTGAGTAAATGGTCTGAATACTTATGTAAATTAACAAAAAATTCTAAAAAAATGTTTTTGATTTGTCATTATGTAGGTTGATGAGGGAAAAAACAATGTAATCCATTTTAGAATAATGCTGTAACGTAACAAAATGTGGAAAAAGTCAAGGGGTCTGAATACTTTCCAAATGCTCTGTATTTGAGTCATTTTCTATTAAGGTATACTCAAGTATTACAATTGAGTGGTTTTCCACCACTGTCTACACAGGACCTTAACTATTTTGGTTTTCCATGGTGACATGCCCATGCGTTAAATTGGTTAATAGACCAATAGCATAGAGAGTTCCAAACCTCTCTGCCAAAAACAGCTAGTTTTCAGTTTTTCCCCTCCCCTCTCAGACCACTCCCAGACAGTCTTAGCAAAATTCTTGCTTGGGAAATGTTTTTTTGCCGATTTTAATGGAAATATAATACAGTACCGTATTTAATTGTTACACAGAAGTTAGTTGAAAACAGCTGCTTTGGGCCTTTAAAACTGTGACTGAATGTTTTAATAAGACTTAATAACACTAGCTTATTTCAGGTTAACTTTTTACAACTCCAGGCACAGATAGGACACATGGAAATTAATTTCCTTAGGCATTAGTCATGTAAATCATTATTGAGATTAAAACCTCTTTTGTTCTCTATCCATGGGATTCTCTATCCACTGCTAGCATGCCATGGAGCTATCATGCCAGGTTTTTTACACAACAAGTTGTTCATTTTAGTCTATTCAAACAGACCCCATTTCAAAGGAAACAAGCCCTCATTAAGATCAGGTGTTGCCAATTAGTGGGTAAAGCCAACACACCTGAGCACACTTAACAAGAGAGGATAGAGAGTTTTGTTGATGCTGAGAATGGAAAGTATATGTTTTTAAATAACATTCTTAGAATGTTCTCTGAACATTACTCAAGTTTTTGGGGGGTTTTTATGGAAAGTTCTCAGAAAATTTTGAGAAAATTACTAAATAGAACCATGAGGAAACGTTATGCTGAAGTAATGAAATTCCCACAGAAGAACGTTGTTTCTCAACGTTCTCTGAACTATTTGAGAACATTCCCAATGTAAAACCAGTTGGAGAACGTTCCTAGAAAATTACCCAAATTTAAATTAAATGTAACCATATTTCAACTTTTAGGAAACGTTCTGTTAAAGTAATGAAATACCTTTTGTCAAGTTCTTTAAATGTGTTGAGAATGTTCCAAAGCTAAGCAGCTATCCTGCACCATTCCCAGAGAGTTGTGGGAAGATTGTATGCAAATAACCAGAGGACAACCACACTCTCACCAAAATCTAAGAACGTTGTGTGCTAGCTGGGAATGGACACTCCTTTTTTGCAGACTGATGAAGCTCAGGGAATACCTTGCAACGTTAATTTGGGGTTTTCCTTTGCTTTGATTAAAGGGAATTTTATTCAAACCGACGTTGCATATTAAGAAATTCAGTCAAATCAAATATGCTTGTTATTATGTATTTCACTACAGTATATATTTTTTATTAACCATTCAACATTCTCAAAATAGATATTAATTTGAGCGGAACAATGCAGAAAACGCTTAAAAGATGAACAAATGTTCTAGTCCCTAAAATGTCTGTATTTTGTCATATCATGTACTCGCCTTTCTCAAGGGTAAACTGTTATCACAATTGTATTACTAGTATGACACATTCTATATCCCCAGGAAGGCATTATCAAACCTCTGACCGAGGCTACACTTCCTTAGTCAACCATCTCCCACCAGGGCTATTTGCATTGTTTGGGTCTGTCACAAATGACACCCTATCTGCTTTTGACCAGAGCCCTCCCTATGTTGTGCACTACTTTTAACCAGAGCTCTATGTGCACAGGTAAAAGTAGTGCACTATAAGAGAATAGGGTGCCATTTGGGACGAAGGCATCGACTGATTGCTGCAGAGAAAAGAAAGGGAGAGTCTATGTGTGTTGAACAATCAGCCATGGATTATTCTCTTCCCAACGAGGGAGAGGGTTTGGTGGGAACGAATACTGCAATGCCGCAAAACAAATGGTGAGAATCAGTTAAGTGGTCCTATTTGCCACAAGAGCTCTTGGTATGTTTCCAGTCTGACGAGCTGACTACCTCAAACTGAACACTAATTAATCAAGGTAAACATTAAAGTTCCAATGCATCTGTTTTCTACAGTACCAGTCAAAAGTTTGGACACCTACTCGTTCCCAAGTTTTTCTTTATTTTTACTATTTTCTACATTGTAGAATAGTAGTGAAGACATCAAAACTATGAAATAACTCATATGAAGCTGTGTTAAGCAAATCAAAATATATGTTGTATTTGAAGGTTGAGGGTGATTGTAGAGGCCAGGTCATCTGATGCAGTACTACATCATGCTCCTTCTTGGTCAAATAGGTGTGTTGGGTCATTGTCCTGTTGAAAAACAAATGATAGTCCCACTAAGCGCAAGCCAGATGGGATGTCGTATCGCTGCAGAATGCTGTGGTAGCCATGCTGGTTAAGTGTGCCTTGAGTTCTAAATAAATCACAGACAGTGTCACCAGCAAAGCACCATCACACCTCCTCCTCCATGCTTTACGGTTGGAAATACACATGTATAGATCATCTGTTCACCTACTCTGCGTCTCACAAAGACACAGCAAACTGGATGTAGTCTATCAAAGTGCCATGCCTTTTGTCACCAAAGCCCTATATACTACCCACCACTGCGACCTGTATACTCTCGTTGGCTGGCCCTCACTACATATTCGTTGCCAAACCCACTGGCTACAGGTCTATGCTAGGTAAAGCCCCGCCTTATCTCAGCTCACTGGTCACCATAGCAACACCCACCAGTAGCACGCACTCCAGCAGGTATATTTCACTGGTCACCCCCAAAGCCATCACTTACTTTGGCCACCTTTCAGCCACCTTTCCTTCCAGTTCTCTGCTGCCAATGACTGGAACGAATTTCAAAAATCACTGAAGCTGGATTCTTATATCTCCCTCTCTAACTTTAAGCATCAGCTGTCAGAGCAGCTTACCGATCACTGTACCTGTACACAGCCAATCTGTAAATAGCACACCCAACTACCTCATCCCCATATTGTTACTTATCCTCTTGCTCTTTTGCACCCCAGTATCTCTACTTGCACTTCTATCACTCCAGTGTTAATGCTAAATTGTAATTATTTCATCTACATGGCCTATTTATTGCCTTCCCTCCCTACTCTTCTACATTTGCACACACTGTACATTGCTTTTTTCTTATTTTTTTCATTGAATTTTTACCCCCTTTTTTCTCCCCAATTTCGTGGTATCCAATTGTTAGTAGCTACTATCTTGTCTCATCGCTACAACTCCTGTCCGTCTCAGGAGAGATGAAGGTTGAAAGTCATGCGTCCTCCGATACACAACCCAACCAAGCCGCACTGCTTCTTAACACAGCGCGCATCCAACCCGGAAACCAGCCGCACCAATGTGTCGGAGGAAATACCGTGCACCTGGCAACTGTGATGACCCTCCCACTCTGTCTGACGTATTCTGTCTTTGTTCTTGTTTCCTTATTAGGATGCTGGTGGGCGGAGTTGGGAGGGTCGTCAGCTTCATGGGAAACACCTGGGCCAGGTGTCTCCCAGGATAAATAGACCTCTTCCACATTCATGGAAGAGACTCTCACCATGCAGACACCTTTGTAGATTGTGGTGTGGTTCTTGGTGGCCTTTTGTTTGTTTGTTTGTTTGCTTTGGCACCTTTCAACACCCTGCATTATCACATTCATGCATGCAAAACACTCACTTACACTACTGATTACTGATTACACACACACCATTGTATATTTTTCTTAGTTGCTTTAGTTAATAAATATATATTTTGTTAGTCCTTATCTCCACGTTATCTCCCTTTGTTACGGGCTTTGAGCCGGTTCGTGACACAACCTTGGTTGGCGCGCACTGTGCCCTGCCCGCCACAGGAGTCGCTGGTCCGCGATGAGACAAGGATATCCCTACCGGCCAAGCCCTCCCTAACCCGGACGACGCAATGCTAATTGTGCGTCGCCCCACGGATCTCCCGGTTGCGGCCGGTTACGACAGAGCCTGGGCGCGAACCCAGAGTCTCTGGTGGCACAGCAGGCGCTGCAGCACAGCAGCCTTAACCACTTTAACCACCCGGGAGGCCGTACATAGCTTTTTCTATTGTGTTATTGACTGTACGTTTGTTTATGTGTAACTGTATTGAATGATGGAGATCCATCATAGTGCACATGTTCAAAATTCATGATGCCGCTTTGGAGCCTGGACTTAAAGGTGTTGTCATTAAACACTGGAGGTTACTCCAAATAGGGGTGCCTGGCGATATTAGTTTTTTCCACGTCATGAATTTATGTACAGTGCCTTGCGAAAGTATTCGGCCCCCTTTCCCCAAATACAAATGGAATTGAGAATCATTGGATTGTCTGTCTTTTCCTTCAACACCTTGGACCCGAAGTAGTGAATACACTGAGTGTACAAACATTAGGAACACATTCCTAATATTGTTTTGCACCCCCCTTTGACTCTACAAGGCGTCAAAAGCATTCCACAGGGATGCTGGTCCATGGTGACTCCAATGCTTCCCACAGTTGTGTCAAGTTGGCTGGATGTCCTTTTGGAGTTGGACCATTCGTGATACACACAGGAAACTTGAGCATGAAAAACCCACCAGCGTTGCAGTTCTTGACACACTCAAACCGGTGCGCCTGGCACCTACTAACCAGTGCTTAATTTGAGCCAGATCCTGCCGGAACAGGATCCGGCCCCTCTCAGATTTGACTTTGTTCGTTCCGGCTACTATTTTCCCGGATCCGGTACCTCTCGTGGCATGTTTTATTAATTGTATCACAGTTCACACTTTAAACATTCTAATAGTTATTTCTCCTGACCCCCAGCAAGTCCATCATTTAAAAGCGCAGTGATCCTTCTGTGTAATCATCCTATCCTGCCACACTGATTCCAGACATGCTGGCTTATTTGTACATAGAGGTTATGTGGTAAGGTCGTTGGGGTAAGGAACTGATCTTGACACAGGTCTTTGTAGTGGTGGTCAGCTAGTGAAGAGATCCCTACTTAACCTCGTCACGTAGCCAAGGCTAGTAGTCTCCTTACTGAGTTTGAAACGTGGGAAAGTCAAATAAAAAATGGTGATTGGAGCAGGTGCAATTTGCAATTCAAGAACAAGCAAACGTATAACCCCTGGCTTGTCATGCAGGCCCTCTACTCTTCTATTTTTACCAAAGACCTGCCACTGGCATTAAACAAAGCATGTGTGTCCACAATAAGAACAATAATTCTGATGATTCAACCATATACGCATCAGCAACCACAGCTGAAGTCACTGAAACCCTTAACAAAGAGTAGCAATCTGTTTTGGAATGGGTGGCCAGTAATAAACTGGTCCTGAAGATCTCTAAAACTAAGAGCATTGTATTTGGTACAAATCATTCCCTAAGTTCTAGACTTCAGCTGACTCTGGTAATAAATGGTGTGGCAGTTGAACAAGTTGAAGAGACTAAATTACTTAGAATATAAACTGTCATGGTCAAAACATATAGATTCAATGGTTGTAAAGATGGGGAGAGGTCTGTCCATAATGAAGAGATGCTCTGTTTTTGTGACACCACACTCCAAAAAGCAAGTTCTATAGGCTCTAGTTTAGTCTAATCTTGATTATTGTCCAGTCACGTGGTCCAGTGCTGCAAGGAAAGAACTAGTTAAGCTGCAGCTGGCCCAGAACAGAGTGGCACATCTTGCTCTTCATTGTAATCAGAGGGCTGATATAAATACTATGCATGCCAGTCTCTTGGCTAAGAGTTGAGGACAAACTGACTGCATCACTTATTTTTATAAGAAACATTCATGTGTAGAAAATGCCAAGTTGTTTGCATAATCAACTTACACACAGCTCTGACACACACACACACCCCACCAGACATGCCACCAGGGGTCTTTTCAAAGTCCCCAAATCCAGAATATAGAGCCATTATTGCATGGAACTCTGTTCCATCTCATATTGCTCAAATAAACAGCAAACCTGGTTTTAAAAAAACAGATAAAAAAACACCTCGCGGCACAACGCCTCCCCCTATTTGACAAAGATAGTTTGTGGGTATGTATTGATATGTAGGCTACGTGTGCCTTTTTAAAAAACATATGTACTTCTGTCCTTGAGCTGTTCTTGTCTATTAATGTTCTGTTTTATGTCATGTTTTGTGTGGACCCCAGGAAGAGTAACTGCTGCTTTTGCAACAGCTAATGGGGATCCTAATAGAATACCAAAGCTAGGCTGTACAACATGCAAAAAGGTAGGGAGCTTGGGTCTCGAAACGACTGGAGGGATTGAACTAGCAAAAGAGTGGGTGGAATGCACAGTAAGTTAACAGCCTCAGCCTTAAGAAAAAAACAACAAAGAGCCCTCAGAAAAAAGGTTTTTGAACATACCTGAACCAAGGCGCATTTGATGGCAGCAGACTAAAGAGGACACCCAGGTTATAGTTAACTCAAAATGAAAAAATAGACTCTACAGCCAGTCTTCCGAACAGCCTTAGAAGGAGACTAAACTTCACAGCCATAGGCCCACTCATGGCTTTGAGCAAGAAATGGACTGTCAGGAGTTAAAAGGACTTGACACAAGAAGAGTCATTGTGACAGGTTTTGAAAACTAAGGTAGGATTTATTTTTTTACAAATGTTCTATACTGTGAAATGTATCTTAATATGTGCATCATATTATCACATAGGAAGGATACCTATATATTATCATACAATATGTGTGTTCTGCTGTAGCCTGCACTCTAAAAAGAAAAGGTTCCTGGAGTATCCTTAGGGGTTCTTCAAATTGAAACTGTGGGGGAACACCTATATGTTATGGCTTCGATACTCCTCTATGCACAAGGATAGTCTACTGTCCATTGTTTACGTAAACGCAGTTGTGCAGCCCAGTAATACATCTTTATATGACGGAGTCCAAGACCTCCTGCTTTATAGGGGAAGTGTAAAACTGTCAATTTGACTCTTGAGGTCTTTCCATTCAAAATGAAGTTGTCACAGTGTCAGCTTTGAAAATACCTCCACATCACTGAGGATCTGAGGTGTTTTCTTATACACACACAAAGAAGAACTATACAAAGCACCCACAGACCAGATGAAAAAATACCACTCTGACAGAAACAAATGACAATGGGTTTATCTTCACAGTTTAAACCCAGAATAAACTGCTTTTCATGGTTGCTAATGATTTGACACCAAAAAAATTAAGATGTTTTATTGTCACGTACTGTAGAATAGATAGGTGCAGTGAAATGTGTTGCTTTACAGGGTCAGCCATAGTAGTACGAAGCAGAGCCTAATATTTCAGGTCATGGCTAGAAGGGATCCAGCTTTTGTCAAATTAATGTCAAAAGTATAATTTCTTTGCATTTTAACTATCCCTAACTAACCATTTTCCTAACCTTAACCAAGTTCTCCTAACTTGCTATGTTAATTCTCCTGACCTGCTGGTTTATTTTCCCTAACCTGCTACGAAAAGTTAAATCTGACAAATGGATCCCTTCTAGCCATGACTTGGCGTTTGCCAAGAATGTTTTCATTAATCAAGAACGATATTTCAGGGGAGAAATTAGTCTGAAATCTATTGCTTTTTCCTTGGTCTCAGTGGGCTGAGGCCGCTACGTGCCTACATGTGCCATGCAGAGTTAGTCGATGTGCCGTGCAGTTAGTCGATGTGCCGTGCAGAGTTAGTCGATATACCATGCAGTTAGTCGATGTGCCATGCAGAGTTAGTCGATGTGCCGTGCAGAGTTAGTCTATGTGCCTCCTGCTTGAACGCTCTCCCGGCATCCCAAATGGCACCCTATTCTCTACATAGTGCACTACTTTTGATCAGGTGCACTGTATCAGGAACTAAAACTAAACAATATGACTTAATTTGTGCTAGGATAGTAGGATACCTGTATAAAATGATAAAACATTTGCTCACATTCTCCTTAATCAGTAGTCTAACAGGTATTATGCAAATACAACATTGTGAGGTTTGCCATGGAAACCGTGGCATCATACAGAATTTAAAATAAGTGATTACCTATTATAGGCTAAAGCAAAGGTTGATTGATGTTGTTTTATGCAGTAAAAGGTAGATGTGACTCATACAACAGAAATATGTTTGATATGGCAGCAGACTAAAATGGTGGGCTCTGTACGTTTATGATGAAAGGCATCTACAGTCTCTATCAGTTTTGCACATCGAGAGACTGAATTTTTTTCCCATTCCTCCTTGCAAAACAGCTCGAGCTCAGTGAGGTTGGATGGAGAGCATTTGTGAACAGCAGTTTTCAGTTCTTTCCACATATTCTCGATTGGATTCAGGTCTGGACTTTGACTTGGCCATTCCAACACCTGGATATGTTTATTTTTGAACCATTCCATTATAGATTTTGCTTTATGTTTTGGATCATTGTCTTGTTGGAAGACAAATCTCCGTCCCAGTCTCAGGCCTTTTGCAGACTCCATCAGGTTTTCTTCCAGAATGGTCCTGTATTTGGCTCCATCCATCTTCCCATCAATTTTAACCATCTTCCCTGTCCCTGCTGAAGAAAAGCAGGCCCAAACCATGATGCTGCCACCACCATGTTTGACAGTGGGGATGGTGTGTTCAGCTGTGTTGCTTTTACGCCAAACATAACGTTTTGCATTGTTGCCAAAAAGTTAAATTTTGGTTTCATCTGACCAGAGCACCTTCTTCCACATGTTTGGTGTGTCTCCCAGGTGGCTTGTGGCAAACTTTAAACAACACTTTTTATGGATATCTTTAAGAAATGCCTTTCTTCTTGCCACTCTTCCATAAAGGCCAGATTTGTGCAATATATGACTGATTGTTGTCCTATGGACAGAGTCTCCCACCTCAGCTGTAGATCTCTGCAGTTCATCCAGAGTGATCATGGGCCTCTTGGCTGCATCTCTGATCAGTCTTCTCCTTGTATGAGCTGAAAGTTTAGAGGGACGGCCAGGTCTTGGTAGATTTGCAGTGGTCTGATACTCCTTCCATTTCAATATTATCGCTTGCACAGTGCTCCTTGGGATGTTTAAAGCTTGGGAAATCTTTTTGTATCCAAATCCGGCTTTAAACTTCTTCACAACAGTATCTCGGACCTGCCTGGTGTGTTCCTTGTTCTTCATGATGCTCTCTGCGCTTTTAACGGACCTCTGAGACTATCACAGTGCAGGTGCATTTATACGGAGACTTGATTACACACAGGTGGATTGTATTTATCATCATTAGTCATTTAGGTCAACATTGGATCATTCATAGATCCTCAATGAACTTCTGGAGAGAGTTTGCTGCACTGAAAGTTAAGGGGCTGAATAATTTTGCACGCCCAATTTTTCAGTTTTTGATATGTTAAAAAAGTTTGAAATATCCAATAAATGTCGTTCCACTTCATGATTGTGTCCCACTTGTTGTTGATTATTCACAACAAAATACAGTTTTATATCTTTATGTTTGAAGCCTGAAATGTGGCAAAAGGTCGCAAAGTTCAAGGGGGCCGAATACTTTCGCAAGGCACTGTATCTCTTCACCATCACAACCAATCAATCACTGTAGATATAATTCATAACATCTTATTTAACCATGGAAATGACTGTCACGTCACCATCATACTAAAAAGTCCCAACAGGTGTATCTTCCTGAGGAAAAAATTGTATTACATTCTATAATGCATAAAATAATTTGAATGTTAAAGAGTATGTTATCACCAAGCGATATAATTTGCTGTCACTGAAAAACAGCAAATACCCCAAAACATTCTTGCTCTCATTATTTAACAACATTAATGCACTCGTAAAGCAAAGTTGGTCAGGAATAACAAAGTTCACTAACAGTGGAGACCTATCGCTATGGTAACAGGCCATGCTAACAGGCCACCCTCAACCTTCTGCTTCTCAGGATGGCACTCCTCATGCCTCCATCATCGGTGCTGTCAGATGAGCTGTTCCATTAATGAATATTCACGAGTTGGTGACATCAGTTGGCACACACGCACCGCCAACTGATGCCACCTCATTACTCATGACAGCAGCAACATCTTTTTGGATGCCTCATCGCCATGGTAATTAGCATTCACCCCCTTTGAACAAACTGTTGTGACACAGGCTCGCCAGGATCAACCACTGTTTACCCAACACTGGCTTTTTTCCCCACCGCATAATAGACAATCACAGTGCATCGGTTTGGTGATAATTTCCTCTGTTGGTTACCTGGAACACATTCTGATGGGAACCTAGCTTCCTCCCTGAGTGGGGTGAGCCACTAATTTAAATAGGGAGGCCCTTTTGCTCCACTAGGAGCTAACAGGAATTAGTCAATTGTGAAAAGAATGAATGGAGGCTGGTGGGAGGAGCTATTGGAGGACTGGCTCATTGTAATGCCTGGAATGAAATCAATGGAGCGGAGTCAAACGTGGTTTCCATATGTTTGAGTTTGATACCGTTCCATTTATTCCATTCCAGTCATTACAATGAGCCCGTCCTGCTATATCTCCTCCCACCAGTCTCCACTGACTGTCACATTCACTCATGCAAGGCCCAGAACTCCCTGGAAACAGTGGCAATGTTACTGAGTGGACTATCCTGGCTAAACCAATTAAATGAAATTACTATTGAACATTTTGCTGTCAATTTTTTTATATTTAACCTTTTTAACAGGTTATCTATAGCTTGACTGACATGGACGTGTGTGAGCATAATACCAAGTCTATAGGTGAAATTCTGACTCTGTTTCATTCTCCCAAGCAGTGAGTTTGTGCACTGCAATGCTTTATTGTAGAGGCTTCATACAGCTGAGTCCCTCTTTCTGTATTGCAGAGGGAACCAAATACCTGATCCTCTTATTGTAGCAAAAGCTCAAACAGAGATACACTACATAACCAAAAGTATGTGGACACCTGTTCATCAAACATCTCATTCCAAAATCATGGGCATTAATATTTCACTTTCCTGCTATAACAGCCTCCACTCTTTCGGGAAGGCTTTCCACTAGATCAGTTATTCCCAAACTGGGGAACGCACAATGCCGTCAGGGGTATAAAATGTGATTCTCATTTTAAAAAAATATTAATGTAGATATATCACGTAAACCCACCCCATTCCGTACAAATGTGCGCAACCGCAACATTCAAAAGAGGCTACAAAGAAAACTAATGGAACTGTAGCGACTGTGTTGACTTCAAAATCTGGGGTGTGAACTAGGTTTCTGTTCAAGCGTTGATCGACATGGTAATGGCTCTATAGTATTGGAGAAAAGTTGAAAAAACGGACCCTCCGTTACATCGTGACGTGTCATGTCGTAACGTACAGCACGCATAAAGCAACTATTTCTGTCTTACAATCTCTCTCCACCAGGTGTAGCACTTCTCTCATCTTTTAAAAACAAGAAATGGACAGTGACTGGGGTAAGGGGGGGATACCTAGTAATTTTTTTCCGTCATCATTGCATACGATCATCATTCTCAAAGCCGCTGTTTACTTCTTAGATCACTTTACCACCGCCCTAAAAACCCGATTCGAATTCGACACAAACCTTCAAATAGGTATGTAATGACACATTATGTCATTAAACTCTTTATAGTGTTTTATTTACATTTTAGAGGCGATAAGGTGATAAGTTGGACAGATCGAGTGAAAAAAAGCAATTTTCCCACAACATCTCTCCTTCTCACTATTACGCATTAGTTTCGCTTCCCCACCCTCCATTTTTAAAAAGACCCGACGGGGCTCATTGCCTGCTTGAATTATGCAGAAACAGGTAGCGTGGGGGTCATGTAATTGATTCTGTTGGAAAGGGGAGAAATTGTGCTTTACAATGGTATTGACATTACAGTTGATCTGGAAGTATTACGTTTTTTGGGCGCTAAAATAAGGGCTATTGTAAGGACCAAGGCGATGTACGAGTTTACGTGAGTTTACGTTAAAAAATATATATACTTAATCTTCACATTTTCAAACAGTACATTTATATTTTACAACTGGGCTATACAATTGGATGAGGGTTTTTTCTCGCCTGAGAAGCCTCATTTCACTGCTAACAATAAAATTAAACCATCTAGTGTTCAGCGAAATAACAACACAATGTCAAATACAGGCAGCCTAGTCAAATAATGAACATCCAATCACATTAACCGTTGATCTCTCGTGGGAAACCTTCACTCTTGCTCAGACATTTAGAAACGTAACATGACAATTTGAAAAATAATCCACGTGAGTTTTTTGAGCGAGAATAAATATGACTTTCGAGTAGTAAGACATGTACAGTATAAAAGTAACAGATACCATTAATAAGAAGGGGCTAGAAGCGTCTTATATGGTAAGCTACCGAGTGGCTAGGACAGGCAAGCCCCATACTATTGTGGAGGACTTAATACTTCCTGCTGCCATGGATATGGCTGGGACAATGCTGGGGGAAAAGGACAAAAAACTATACAGACAATCCTTCATTAAACAACACTGTTTCACGACACATCAGATGGCAGGAGATGTTTTGAAACAATTATTGTTTCGCATACAAGCCAGTGAATTATATGCATTACAGCTAGATGAGTCAACAGACGTGGTGGGACTGGCACAGCTCCTGGTATATGTCTGTTACGTTTATGGGGGGTCAATTAAGGAAGACATCCTCTTCTGGAAACCAGGACAACATGAGAGGATATTTTTAAAGTACTGGACAGATTTATGACATCAAATGGACTTTGATGGTCAAGATGTGTTGGTATCTGTGCTGATGACATGGAGACATAGTGGAGTGGTAACGCGCATGCAAGTTGCTCAAGATGCCATTTGGATACACTGCAGCATCCACCGAGAGGCTCTTGCTGCTACGGGAACGCCTGACAGCTTGAAAGACGTTTTGGACTTGACTGTGAAAATTGTTAACTTTGTTTAAACAAGGCCACTGAACTATTGTGTATTTTCTGCAATATGCAATGATATGGGCAGTGATCATGTAACGCTTTAACAACGTACAGAAGTGCGCTGGTTATCAAGGGGCAAAGTATTGACACGTTTTTTAAATTGAGAGACGAGCCTAAAGTTTTTTTTACTGACCATAATTTGCACTTGTCTGACCGCTTGCATGATGACAAGTTTCTCACACGACTGGCCTATCTGGGTGATGTTTTTTCTCGCCTGAATGATATGAATCTAGGATTACACGGACTCTCCGCAACTATATTCAATGTGCGGGGAAAAATTTATGCTATGATTACTAAGAAGTTGGAGCTCTTTTCTGTCTGCATTAACAAGGACAACACACAGGTCTTTCCATCATTGTATGATTTTTTTGTGTGCAAATGAACTCAAGCTTACGGACATTGTCAAATGTGATATAGCGAAGCGACTGAGTGAGCTGGGTGCGCAATTATGCAGGTACTTTTCCGAAATGGACGACACAAACAACTGGATTCGTTATCCCTTTCATGCCCTGCCTCCAGTCCACTTACTGATATCTGTACAAGTCAGCCTCATCGAAATTGCAACAAGCGGTTCTGTAAAAATTGAATTTAATCAGAAGCCACTGCCAGATTTCTGGATAGTGCTGCGCTCAGGGTTTCTTGCCTTGCCAAATTGGTCTGTTAAGACACTGATGCCCTTTGCAACCACGTACCTATGTGAGAGTGGATTCTCGGCCTTCACTAGCATGAAAACTAAATACAAGTAGAGACTGTTTGTGGGATATTATTTAAGACTCTCTCCAATACAACCTAATATTGCAGAGATATGTGCATCCTTTCAAGCACACCCTTCTCATTAACCTGTGGTGAGTCATTCACTATTTGTTATGAACAAATAAGGTTTTATATGTAAGATGGTTAAATAAAGAGAAATATTATTGATTATTATTATGTTATTATTTGTGCCCTGGTGCTAAAAGAGCTCTTTGTCACTTCCCACGAGCCGGGTTGTGACAAAAACTCACACTCATTCTTATGTTTAATAAATGTATTGTATCGTGTGTGTGGCAGGCTTACAATGACGGCGAAAAACAACATTTGAGAGTGCGCTGACTCTGGTGCTAGAGGAATGGTTGAAGGGGTACGAGACTATAAAAAGTTTGGGACCCACTGGCCAAGATGTGGGAACACAGTGAGGTCGGGCACTGATGTTAAGCAATTAGGCCTGGCTCGCAGTCGGTGTTCCAATTCATCCCAAAGGTATTTGATGGGGTTGAGGTCAGGGCTCTGTGCAGGCCACTCAGGTTCTTCCACACCGATCTCGGCAAGCCATTTCTGTATGGAACTTGCTTTGTGAACAGGGACAACTGCCGTCCAACTGCCAGATGGTGAAGTGTGATTCATCACTCCAGAGAACGCGTTTCCACTGCTCCAGAGTCCAATTGGGGCAAGCTTTACACCACTCCAGCCAAAGCTTGGCACATGGGGATCTTAGGCTTGTGTGTGGTTGTCAGCCATTTCATGAAGATCCCAACGAACAGTTCAGTCGACCGGGGCAGCTCTAGCATGGCAGAAATTTGGCCAACTGACTTGTTGGAAAGTTGGCATCCTATGAGGGTGCCATGTTGAAAGTCACTGAACTTTTCAGTAAGGCCATTCTACTGTCAATGTTTGTCTATGGAGATTGCATGACTGTGCTCGATTTTATACACCTGTCAGCAACGGGTGTGGATGAAATAGCCAAATCCACTACTTTTGTATATATAGTGTATCTATTGGACAAACAGAGAGAGAGTTTATACTGTATTTATTGGACATGTTCTGAGAGGAAAAAGTTCCCTATCCTTTTGAAAAAGCTCAGCCTCAACCTTTCACTGTAGACTGGTGCAATTTCTTTCTAAGGGTACATCCGAGAATATTCTCTGTGAACTGAGTGTGGTTCGGTTGCCCAACTTTGGCTAAACATCAGAATGGAAGGAGAGTTTCAAGGCAATTGTATTTCTTGAGAGAGAGAGACAGAGAGAGAGAGAGAGAGAGGGAGAGAGAATCGATAGCTGGTAGCTAGCTACACTTACATCAAATCCTGACCTGAGCTGAGAGGTTGGTTGAGGAATGAAATAGCTGCTAAACTCTGCAGAAAGGCAGAGGGCGACTCGGCACTTAAGACCTTTGGTGCACCCTATTTGCATATACTGCACTACTTTTAATAGGGCCCGTATAAGTAGTGAACAATATAAGGAATGGGTGCTAGCTCTAGTCAGAAGTATAGGGAATAAGGTGCAAGCTGTAGTCAAAAGTTGTGCACTTTATAGGTAATAGGGTGCCACTTCAAACTCAGCCCTTCTGAACAGAAATGACACATACTTTCTCGTTGCTCTGCCAGTAAATATTGTAAACGTGCTCAGGGCAAAGACAGATGGGGAAATGAGGTTACTTACGTTGGTCTTTTCAGAGGAGCAATGATGTAATATCCTAATGTTACAGAGTATGTTATGGATGATATAAAGCAAGGAACATCAACTAGATTCATCTGTGGGCCGATTTTAAAATAAGTATGGTTGGGGGACCGGAACATAATTGCAAATAATTTGTACATTGCAAATTGACCGCAAGCCCAAACAGATATATTTGACAAAAACATAATAAATCCCAACCTTGCTTACAATCACGTCTCTTTATTATGCGTGGGAATACTTGGGAACAGATCCATTAAAGCACCCTCGGGCCACCAGTTGGGAAGCCATGATGTAATAGATGCTATATGAGTAACCCCAGCTCAGCACCGCTAGCTCTTTCAACTCTGAAGAGACAATAAAAATACGCACTGGTACAACTCATGCATGTCCTGACCTGGGTGAGAGAGGCTCATTTATCAGAGTCTGGGGGGCTCTGGCTTTAACCCAATGGTCACAGCCAACTAACAATACAGTATCTTTACAATACTACACCTGGGCTGAACACTTGTTTGAAATATTCAAAACACTTTTGAGGTGAGTTTGATTTAGCTTGTCAGGCACACCATAGCTCATGAAATTGTTTACAAACGTGCAAACTCTGTATGGCAGGCAAGCTACATCAAACGCTCCTCAAGTATTTGAAATATTTTATATAGGTATTCTATCCAGATCTGATAGATGATACTAGGTAGGTCACAACCCTCTCCCACACTGAGACACAGAGCTGCACTGCAGTGAGGTAACATAAGCTGTAATAAGGTAGAGGTTAACTCCCCACTCCACTTCATGTGAATTATTTATCCGGCAAACTGGCAGAGCCTTTCATCTTATCAGGAAGGGGACAAAGCGGACACGGCACCTTTGCTCCACGGCTCTGCTACCTGGAAGCTAAGCATCATGGTCTGTTCTGTGCCCGGGGGCGTGACCACGGTACTGTATCTGTATGAATGTGTTTTTTCTCTCTGTCTGTCAGTTCTCCAGCCAATCCCCATCTCTCTGGCCCTGGAGAATTTGCATTACCATGCTGCAGTGTAACTTCATTAAACTTTCATCACCATCTTGGAGTGGAGTAAACTGACAGGTCTCAGACTGGTCTCTCTCTAACTACTTCTCTCTATCTCCTCTCGCAGTCTCTCCACCCCACCCCCCATCTTCCACTCTCTCTTTCTAACCTCTCTCCCTCTCCCTGTCTCACTCTTCCTCTCCCACCCCCCTCTCCCTCTTTCTCCCAGTCTCTCTCTCTCTATCGCTCTCTCTGCATGATGCAGGCCTCCAGGGACAATACAACATTTCTCTCCAGGTCTCAATCAGACCGGTGCACGCTATTGGCTGTTAAATAACATGCGTCCCCCACCCAGAGCCTGTCTAATCTGTTAGGGGCTGAAGATGGCAGGCTGAGGACTTACTGACTGACTCACTCACTCACTCACAGCCTCAAGTATTTGCAGTTCCATTAGGACGCTGAGGAGAAAATTAAAAAACGCAATTGCCTCGGTGTGGGTGGGATGAAGGGATGAAAAGAATGAGTAGAATGGGTGTGAGAAGAGAAGGAGAACACAGCTGTAGTGGCAGAACCTCTTTTACCTTGACTCTGACACATTCCCACCATATCTGCCTCAATTATTCAACGTGCCGCTGTTTCTTTGCCACAGCAGCTCAAGGAGAAGCAGGAAGAGTGAGGAAGAAAGTGAGATGGAGAGAGCGAGAAGCAGACAGCACTGCTTTCTGGCAGTCAGAGAGCATTCGTAGTGTGTTTCCTAGTAGTTTGTACTTGGTAGGCCATAATGCACAGAAAACCACTTGGAGACGTATCGTTCGACTTGCAAAGAGCCTTTGTAAATGTGATCTGAATCAATGCACTCAGCTTGAGGATGGATTCATACTCGAGACTGATTTCTGCTGGTTGGTTCTTTACATTAAATTGTGTGCAATGTCATGCTGTTGTTAGCTTCACCTGTGTCGTGATGTGATAAATACTGTAAATTCTCTTTTATATTTATATATATATATTTTTAAATGTAACCTTTATTTAACTAGGCAACTCAGTTAAGGACAAATTCTTATTTACAATGATGGCCTACTCCAGCCAAACCCGGACGAAGCTGGGCCAATTGTGCGCTGCCCTATGGGACTCCCAATCACAGCCGGATGTGATACAGCCTGAATTCGAACCAGGTAGTATAGTGACGCCTCTTGCACTGCGATGTGGTGCCCTCGACCGCTTCGCCACTTGGAAGCAGACAATATTTAAACGATTATACACTTTCCCTAAATGGCAGTGTACTAAGGATCCGTTCCTGAATTCCTAGAGAAAGAGTTATTTATTTAACATTAGTCAGGTCATTCAATACAAAAAAGATGAAAAGGGGTGTCTTCAGAATCAGCACATTTTCTGCTGTATCCACGGCAACTAAATACTCACCGATACAAATGTCTACTTTTCAACGAGATGTCAGGTGAGCCCTCACAGGGTGAAGGCTGGTTGGACTACAGCGGGTAGTAGGATCCATTTCAAAGGCTGTTCTCTCTATCAGACTCACCCCCTGGACTATAGCGGGTAGCAGGATCCATTTCAAAGGCTGTTCTCTCTATCAGACTCACCCCCTGGACTATAGCGGGTAGCAGGATCAATTTCAAAGGCTGTTCTCTCTATCAGACTCACCCCCTGGACTATAGCGGGTAGCAGGATCAATTTCAAAGGCTGTTCTCTCTATCAGACTCACCCCCTGGACTAAAGCGGCCAGCTATTCCCTTTGTCGGACATACTCCCCCTCTCTGTATCACCAGGGGCAGATTAGAACATGGAGTCGGTGAGAGGACACCTGTTCATCAAAAGGCAGAGATGACATTGGAAGTTCATACATAACCTATTAACTTTAATAAAAACATATCTCAATGTAGATGTCAAATGATGACGAGGTTATAGGCGACACCCGCTATCATCTCAGGGCACACTTCCCAAGGGACCAGGCCTATGTCACTTCCTGTCTTTCTATGAATGATGCAGAAGATCTCTTTGAGCTTTTGAATATGATATTACTGACTTTGTGTAAATGTGTGTCAAAAGTCAGAGGTCATTAATAATCTCACATTGAGATTATACTGCAGTAATCTGTGACTAAGAGACATTGGAATGAAAGCCAGTGTTGTGGTAGACTGATCCCAGAACTGTGGTCATTGTTTGGTGTGACAATAACTGACCAGGAGTTGTGCAAGACAGCAGAAACAGTTGTGGGACCAGGCTAGTGTCATATGTGGTGATTATCAAGTAGTCTCAGGCATTTACTTGACTACAAAGGGAGTTGTGTAAATAAACCCTGCGACAGTACCCAACCATTTCACTTCTCACCAGTAGGTTTTTCTCTGTCTTTTGAAGTCAGAGAGTGAAGTCACAGTGATAACACTGTCAGAGATTGCACAGATTTGGCCACAGCCATGGTTTGGGAAGTTAGATATTGTCAAACATGGTTCTCAGGGCCTCAGCAATCGAAGATTAAAGATAATTGAGGGTTTTGACACATGGAAATATGCTCAGGATTCAGAGAGCAGAGACTGTGCTGTGATGTTTCATAAGACCCATCAAGACAAGCAGTGACACTTATAATGAACCATTAAGACACAGTCTGGAGTTATTTGACTGGGTTTTTATCACAGATAGAAAGATTAGGCTCATTTGGATCAAAACAGATATATGCTGAACAAAAATATAAACACAGCATGCAACAATTTCAAAAATTTGATTGAGTCATAAGGAAATCAGTCAATTGAAATAAATTAATTAGGCCCTAATCTATGGATTTCACATGACTGGGCAGGGGCTCAGCCATGGGAGGGCATAGGCCAACCCACTTGACAGCCAGGCCCACCCAATCAAAATGAGTGTTTCCCCACAAAAGGGCTTTATCACAGACATAAATACTCCCCCTACCCCCCCCCTCAGACGATCCTTCAGGTGAAGAAGCTGAATGTGGAGGCCCTGGGCTGGCGTTTTTACATGTGGTCTGCGGTTGTGAGGCCGTTTGGACGCACTGCCAAATTCTCTAAAACAACATTGGAGGCAGCTTATAGTAGAGAAATTAACATTCAATTATCTGGCAACAGCTCTGGTGGACATTCCTGCAGTCAGCATGCCAATTGCACACTCCCTCAAAACTTGAGACATCTGTGGCATTGTGTTGTGTGACAAAACTGCACATTTTAGAGTGGCATTTTATTGTCCCCAGCACAAAAGGCACCTGTGTAATGGTTATGCTGTAATCAGCTTCTTGATATGCCACACCTGTCAGGTGGATGGATTATCTTGGCAAAGGAGAAACATGCTCACCAATAGGGATGTAAACATATTTGTGCACAACATTTGAGAGAAATAAGTTTGGGTGCGTGTGGAACATTTCTGGGATTTTTTGTTTCAGCTCATGAAACATGGGATGTTGCGTTCATATTTTTGTTCAGTATTGTTCAAAGACGTCTCGCATAGAGGTGTTAGTCAAAGCAGAGTTACAGACTAGTCCAATTTGATTGTATTACAATACATATTGCTGCACATTTGTTTTTTATCACAATACAGTCATGTCAGCCCCACCATTAAATCAAGTGCAGTATACAGTAGCCTATAAGATTTCCATTGTAGGAAGTTACGTTTCTTAAAGTAAAATGGGAGCAACAGAGAGGTGTACGTCGTTCAGGAATCAGCCAATCACAGTGTACCAGCTGCTGAGTCATTGGAATAAGGTGGGAGGTTGTTGCCATGGCATTGTGGACCTTATGGGAAATGCTATCATTAATCCTGGATGTCTGACAGTTAATTTATTCCCCTTGCCTTTGAGAAGAGAAATAGGAGAGCAGATATAAGATATATTATTTGGTCTCTCTCTGCCATACAGTGCCTTTGGAAAGTATTCAGATCCCTTGACTTTGTTACGTTATAGCCTTATTCTAAAATGTGTCAAATAGTTTTTTCCCCTCATGAATCTACACACTAACCCATAATGACAAAGCAAAAACAGGTTTTTATAATTTTTTGCTAATTCATAAAAATGTAAAATAAATTAAATATTACATTTACGTAAGTATTCAGACCCTTTACAACATCAAGTCTTCTTGGGTATGACGATATAAGCTTGGCACACCTGTATTTGGGGAGTTTCTCCTATTCTTCTCTGCAGACCCTCTCAAGCTCTGTCAGGTTGGATGGGGAGCGTTGCTACGCAGCTATTTTCAGGTCTCTCCAGAGATGTTCGATCAGGTTCAAGTCCGGGCTCTGGCTGGGCCAATCAAGGACATTCAGAGACTTGTCCTGAAGCCACCCTTGCATTGTCTTGGCTGTGTGCTTGGGTTCGTTGTCCTGTTGGAAGGTGAACCTTCGCCCCAGTCTGAGGTCCTGAGCGTTCTGGAGCTGGTTTTCAAAAAGGATCTCTTTGTACTGTGCTCTGTTCATCTTTGCCTCGATCCTGACTAGTCTCCCAGTCCCTGCCGCAAAAAGACATCCCCACAGCATGATTCTGCCACCACCATGCTTCATCGTAGGAATGGTGCCAGGTTTCCTCCAGATGTGACGATTGGCATTCAGGCTAAAGAGTTCAATCTTGTTTTCATCATGGTCTGAGTGTCTTTAGGTGCCTTTAGGTGCGGCAACAACTTAAAATATTTTACTGGGTTATCGTTAATATGAGGAAATCAGTCATATAAATATATTAATTAGGACCTAATCTATGGATTTCACATGACTGGGAATACAGATATGCATCTGTTGGTCATAGATACCTTTAAAAAAGTGGGCCTCAGGATCTCGTCACGGTATTACTGTGCATTCAAATTGCCATTGATAAAATGCAATTGTGTTTGTTATCTGTAGCTAATGCCTGCCATACCATAACCCCACCACTACCATGGGGCACTCTGTTCACAATGCTGACATCATCAAACTGCGTGAGGCCAGTTGGACATACTGCCAAATTCTCTAAAACGATGTTGGAGGTGGCTTATGGTAGAGAAATTAACATTTAATTATCTGCTGACGGCTCTGGTGGACATCCCAATAGTCTGCATGCCAATTGCACGCTCCCTCAAAACTTGAGACATCTGTGGCATTGTGTTGTGTGACAAAACTACACATTTTCGAGTGGCCTTTCATTGTCCCCAGCACAAAGTGCACCTGTGTAATGATTATGCTGTTTAATCAGCTTCTTGATATGCCACACCTGTCAGGTGGATGGATTATATTGGCAAAGGAGAAATGCTCACTAATAGGGATGCCAAAAATGTTTGAGAAATAAGCTTTTTGTGCATATGGAACATTTCTGCAATCTTTTATTTCAGCTCATGAAACATGGGACTTTTATATTTTTATTCGGGGTATATTGAAAACACAATCATTTTGTGTACTTTAGTGAGCAATACATCAGTGACCTGGAACATGTCCTTATTTTAGCTCTTCGAGAGACACTCAATGTGGTCAGAATACCCGCCACATAATAATGAAATAAATGCATGAATTGAAAAAGAGCATCAAGGGGCATGGCCTTCTATACAGATGTAGGAACTTCATTTGATCACTCTTTTTTGTTGCTGAGAATTGTCCTGCACAGCAAGAAATGGAAACTTGAAGTGTGTTCAAAGTTTAAGAAGGCTTCTTAAGTTTGTAATTTCCACTTTAAAATGTCAGGAATGTACAAACCTCTACAAAAAAAATGTCCATGAAGTATAATCCACATAATAATTCACATTTCCATTTGCTGCAGGATTATTTTATTGCTTTAGCAAACTGGCTCTAATTATTAAGATCCTACATCTGTAGTAGACAGGAACACTTTACAATATGTGTTTAAAGGAATCTCCACTGAACAACAAAAAACCCCTCATGGTTCAGAAAATGGCCTGGCTCTATGGCTCACTGACATAGTAAAGATTAATAACAGCTCAGGGAACTTCTGTCTTCTGTTACTTTGAAAATAAAATACCCAAACTCTGTTTCTTCCTTCTGTTTTTGGATTATTCTGTTTGGCAGGAGGGTGTCAGTGATTCTACAGACTGACTTTACAGGGAATCTGAATGTACCAGATGGTTGCCATATTGCAGTTCCCTTAGCGAGGGTCTGGAAATCACACTTACTGTATTAAAGGGACTATAAGTCATGTTGTTTCTCATTTCACACACACAGAGAGAGAGGGAGGTTAAATGAATATGACTTGAGGGAGGATGCATTGAGGATTGAAACATGAGGATTTTGAAAGTTCCAACGCACTTAATGACAAATATGCAAAGTAGAGGCCAACATAGTTCATTTTCATTATTACAACATTTGGTTTCAAGTGGTATATGGTAAGGTAACCACTCAGAAAGAACCAAAACGTAACAATGACATGCATTACATTCAAATATGCATCCCCCCCCCCACACACACACACACACACGCACACACTCACCAGATGAGTGTGCCTCAATCAAATAGTCTGTCTGACCGGTAAATCAAAGTGCAAATGATAATCAATGTGAATGTCAATCAATAAGCTCAATCGTCACGTGTGAGATATCAATTATCGATCAGTCACTATCAGTGCCAAAAGCTTTCTCCATCAACAGCTAATGTATGTATGGCAGCCACTTGGAGAATTAAGAAATCATTACATAAACACACGCAGATACATACACACACACTCATTAGCCATAGACAGTCATACATTTCTTATTACTTACAGTCACTTCCTACTGTAATGAGGTTTTAATGATTTGTAATGACGCCACTACTGCTGGCTATGCAAACGGAACCAAACACCATGTTCATGTTGACAGCTAATAACTAAAATTCATATTAGCTGCAGCTGATTTACAGTTGATGAGCTTCATATATCAAGGATGATCCATAACAAGCAAAGTGATGTCCCCTCCCTCCCTGATTCCCCCTAGTATCCATCCCTCCAAGTCAATGTTGTAACTGTCATTTCCATAGTTACAGAAGGTTAGGCTATGTAGCATTCTAAGGTGTCTCACATTCTTCCCTTGACATATTGAACTAGTGTAGCAAAGCGTAGCTTGGACATAACATAATTAAAACATAATCATGTAATACTAATATTGCCCACAGTTCCCCCTCTTTTACATCTCCCATTGCCTCTTTGTCAGAAGCCAGGCTGAAACAAACAACTGAATGTTCATATAATAGTTGGCGTCTGTTCTCTTTGCACCATTGTGTTCAGGTACATAGGAGCTGCTACTGTTTTATAACATTTTTTATTTATTTAACCTTTATTTAACTAGGCAAGTCAGTTAAGAACTAATTCTATTTACAATGGCGGCCTACCAAAAGGCCTCCTGCGGGGACAGTGGCCTGGGATTAAAAAATAAATAATAATAAATACAATATAAATATAGGACATAACACACATCACAACAAGAGAGACACAACACTACATAAAGAGAGACCTAAGACAACAACATAACAAGGCAGCAACACATGACAACACAGCATGGTAGCGAAACAACATGGTAGCAACACAACATGGTAGAAACACAATATGACAACAACATGGTAGCAACACAAAAACATGGTACAAACATTATTGTCAACAGCACAAAGGTCAAGAAGGTAGAGACAACAATACATCATACAAAGCAACCACAACTGTCAGTAAGAGTGTCCATGATTGAGTCTTTGAATGAAGAGATTGAGATAAAACTGTCCAGTTTGAGTGTTTGTTGCAGCTCGTTCCAGTCGCTAGCTGCAACGAGCTGAAAAGAGGAGCGATCAAGGGATGTGTGTGCTTTGGGGACCTTTAACAGAATATGACTCGCAGAACAGGTGTTGTAGATGGAGAATGAGGGCTGCAGTAGATATCTCAGATCTCAATCTACACACAATACCCCATATTGACAAAGCAAATCTTATTTTTCTTTTCAAATGTATGCACATTTTTTCAAAATAAAAACAGAAACATCACATTTACATAAGTAAAGTATTCTTGGGTATGACGCTACAAGCTTGGTAAACCTGTATTTGAGGAGTTTCTCCCATTCTTCTCCTCAGATCCTCTCAAGCTCTGTCAGGTTGGATGGGTAGCATTGCTGTTCGATCGGGTTCAGGGTCCGGACTCTGGCAGGGACACTCAAGGACAATAAGAATTGTCCCGAGCCACTCCTGCGTTGTCTTGGCTGTGTGCTTAGGGTCATTGTCCTGTTGGAAGGTGAACCTTCGCCCCACTCAGAGGTCCTGAGCGCTCTGGGGCAGGTTTTCATCAAGGATCTCTGTTATTTGCTACATTAATATGTGCCTCGATCCTGACTAGTCTCTGAGTCCCTGCCGCTGAAAAATACCCCACAGCATGATGTTGCCACCACCATGCTTCACCATAGGGATGGTGCCAGGTTTCCTCCAGACTTGATACTTGGAATTCAGGCCAAAGAGTTGAATCTTGGTTTCATCAAACCAGAGAATCTTGTTTCTCATGGTCTGAGAGTCTTTAGGTGCCTTTTGGCAATAAAGTGGGCTGTCACGTGCCTTTTACTGAGGAGTGGCTTCCATCTGGCCAGTCTACCATAAAGGCCTGATTGGTGGAGTGCTGCAGAGATCCTTCTGGAAAGTTCTCCTATCTCCACAGAGGAACTCTGGAGCTCTGTCAGAGTGACCATCGGGTTCTTGGTCACCTCCCTGACCAAGGCCCTTTTCCCCCGATTGTTCAGTTTGACCAGGCAGCCAGCTCTAGGAAGAGTCTTGATGGTTCCAAACT